>NC_091821.1:371587197-371732197 GCF_038994185.2 Dermacentor albipictus
CGATAGTTCACTACACTTCATGGTCGTCATGCGTGTCCTTGTCGCATTCGTTGTTGTTGTCGCCCGAGAGAGAGAAGGAAATAAAAGCACTGACCGTCACAACCGAGCCGTTCACCATCAAGCCAGGGAATATAGAGATCATTTAATAACATACAATGACGTTACCAAACATTACTATTTAGGACGCAGACAATTCCCATTGCCCCATTCAAAACTGAACAGGGCTCAGGCAATCTCACTGCGCTTATTGCAAACGGGTACATATCCCCCACCGTACACCATTAATAAAATATATCCGGAGAGGGAGATTAAAATGGACTACAATGATTGTAATGGCATCACTGGAATCAGACATATGCTGGCGGGGTGTCCCGCGACTCTCCCCAACCTCGTTGAAGAATGGACACAGTGGGAGAAAAGGATTCAAAGCCCATTGTTTCAGGACCAACTTAGGGCAGTCCAGAGGGCCCATGATGTCGCTGATAGGCTTGGCCTGACAGTGCTAACGTGGGAGTGGCCCGCCTTGGCTTGAGAAGTCGAGCCTCCGGACCACGTTACAATCAAAGTTTTCACACACACACTGACAAGGTATATAACCTGGTTGCACATGGTTTCGTGCCCAAGGGGAGGGGGCAGAGTGAAAGGGAGAGATCCATTGGTGTTCCGCAGCAACCGCCACTACAATGCGTTTCTCTTTCCGCTTCTCTTAAATCATTTTGCTGATGACTTAGGATTCTGTCGTGTGCTGTCGTGCAAGTTATAGGCGACCCCGTGAGCCATTGTTCCTTCTGGCATTCTAGCATCGCTGCTGTTTTCGGTACACTGTTGTTAATGATTCGACATTCTAAAAAAAAAAGGTGGATAAAAGTTTAGCGACAAGTAAGGCAGAAAGCTCGGCCTTAGTTACATTCCTCTAGCAGGCAATTCTTTCTGCGCTGAGGGATTAGAAAGATCGGAAGAGAGAAAAACGTGATGTATTTCGGTGGATGACTCACGTTTTTCAAAGACAGCAATGGCTGACATTTTTCCATCTGGTCTAACACCCACGTTGTTCTTTGAATTATTGTGGCGTCGTTGAAAGTGTGTTTGTTCGGCACGATAGGAGCAATAAAGAAACGCTAGGTTTACGTGGCGCAGTCAACTGAGGCTCCGGCTCTTCTTCCTTTATTTTTGAAGTGAGAGGAAGTTATGTTTTATACCCATCCTATTTTTTCCAACTTGATTTAATGTGGTCGCCTTTATAGGAGAATGGTGCAGATATATATATATATATATATATATATATATATATATATATATATATATATATATATATATATATATATATATATATATATATATATATATATATATATATATATATATATATATATATATATATATATATATTCAAGGGGGACGCGGCTTTGGCCGTTCTGGCGACCATAGTCCAGCCTTCTCAAAATCTAGGCGTATTAAATCAGACCTTTTGCTCCTCTTAAAGCGGTCCATGGCATTATGCACTGCGAAAAGCTTCTTGATCATGTGTGATTTTCAGTGCCACAAACCTATACAAGGCAGCGCATTACGCGTTTTAGGTGCGGCCTTCTTGCATGAGAGACTGTCACTCCAAAAAACCTGCATTAAGTATTCTGCTGTATTGACATATTTCAGAGTCCATTCCCTGTGGTTGGTATATGTGTAGATGAAACCATCTCGCATGATTAACTCCCTTTTACGCCCGCCTCCTCCCTTTCTGTATCAATATTTATTTCTGTTTTCTTTTGTCGCATTGTTTTGTCTACTGCATTTCTCTTCTGTGTACATTTTGTCTCGCGTATTACTTTTTATGCACACCAGTACGAAAGCTACGCAGCTGCTCCTGGGTACTCTGGTAAAAATATGATTGATTGATTGTTATTGTCCTTAATAATATTTATTTATTTATTTATTTATTTGCTCGTGCGGCATTCGTAGTTATTCTCTGCAATTCAGTGTACGTGTAGGAGGAACATAAATAAACAGCTTCGCCTTTTACAGTGCATACAATCGCTGAATTTCGGTAATTTCGGTGCAATAAATCTGAAAAGCAGCTTCCGACGACTTGTTTTGACAGTATAAACGACAAAAAATGGGAAGTGTTGTTTTAATATTGCTCACTGTTTCCCTTTAGCGTGCGATAAGGTATCCCTGTAATAGGAGCACTTCTATGAACAATGGTGCGGATCTAAAGCTTTTATCTGATGGCGTGAATACCAATAATCTGTTTTGGCCAGTTTGCAGGTAATGAGATCGATTGGTTGAATGTACGATACTACAATACCCTGGCGCTCCTTCTACACTCAATGCGCCAAAGTAAGAATACGTTTTTCGTACCCTTTTTTCTTGTGTAGCTGTCTACTTAAGTTAAGAAAGAAAAGATAGAATATCCCGTCCCTAAAACAATGACTTCTTTATGATTGTGCCCTCTCGGATAAATGAAATACAGCATGCGACATTTCAGATTGTGCATTTCGTCAGTACGCTGTATTATCGCTGCAAACTTGCGGTTACGAAGCACAGATCGATAAAGGAAGGCGGTTAAGAAAAGGCTGTACTGATAATATGGCACAAAGGAATGGGGTGTTAGTAACTTATTGTCTCTTGCTATAGAAAGCTTGCCATCTTTATCAGGTGGACTGCCCGTATTTTGTTAGATAAGGATGCATATTTTATTCAATTTACAGCTCCGCGTAGTAGTTCTCAAGACGTAACCTTCTCAGGCCTAGAATTCATGGAGCTTTCATTGCATTCATAGGCCACAGCCTCAGCAATGACGTAAGAATAGAAACTGCCTATACGCTTTGTCAACGTGTGCGAAGAATAAGTCAGCTATAAAAAAAAAACAAGAAGGAAGAGCCGCAAAATTATATAACATTTCACGAAAAATGGTTCCTCGAGTCAATGAATATTGTCATCGGCAACAAAAGACTACCCCAGCAGAATGACGACAGCCAGTAACGAAGTTCAAAGCGTTGCGAAAATAACCCTCGCACCAAGATGACAAAATCGTCTTTTTATAGAGGTCGTGCAGCCGAAGGTGTTAGCGACAGTCCCACAAAAAAAAAAGGTTATTTTCTTCCCTTTTTTTGCGAACGTAAAGCAATTCACGAAGAGCCAGCGCACACCTATTCTTACAGCGTATCGTTTATCGGCAGCGCCAAGGTAATGTCGTTTGGGCAGTCATTCGGCGAAGCATAAGCTAGGGCGACTGCCGAATGTTTGACCGAATAGTGTTGCTCGTCGCTCCCGTGCACAAACGTTCCCTTCGAAATGTGGGGTGAGCCGCGTATATGGCGGAGAACGGCTGTGTTCGTTGCGGAAACGAATATATGTAACTTACAGGCACGATCGCGTATAATACACTCATTTAAAATCAGTGCATGGAGATGAAAACAGATGGAATTTCGTAGTCCTATGTAGTATGTGCTAAACGGGATACCGCCTTACTAGGTGATAAATGCCGCCTGGATTTTACCATCTCAGTTTCTTAGTCATTGAACACATGCCTATTCGTCGTTCCCCGTTATGGTATCAAAAATGAATTGAACATGGCAGATATGAGTTATGTGCAGGCCAGTGATTACTTTATTGCAATTTGTTAGCGCATAATGTGTTTGGTCCGCGAAAAATAAAACATGTTCTTGTGCAGCAAAAGGTACTCTTGTATTTTACTAGGCACTAAAAAACATCAGCTTCTATTCACTGAGAATGTGCGCTGCACTTCTTGAGTGCGTTATTGACGACCAAATGATACAGAATGTAACTTTCAGCACATTATTTAGTTTTAACATTGGAAACGTTAATAAAGCTCATCTTAATTGTGTGCTTTGCCAGGATTCGCTCATCAACGCAGTGCTCTTTCACAGAGAAACTAATAGCGCGACAATCGACTGACTTTAAAACCTTAATCAAATTCATGTTTTCACAGTGTCCTGGGAGAACTAAATGATGCCCCAAGTTTAAGTTTGTAGGAATTGGGGCATGTTAGCAGTTATATGGCGGCAATGTTTACATTGTGCAGATTAATTAGAGTTTTTGTAAACAATTACTTATTACTTGATTTCTAACTCTTTAGAGGCGTTATACTAGAGCGTACTTTGTTAGAGCTCGATCATGTGAAAGCTGAAAGTGGCACTTAGTTTCAATATGCATGCGAAAGGAAGGCACATTGTGAGTGATGTTGAATGGATGCTTTAGTCGTACATGTTAACTACGGACCTTCAACAACATTACTAATACCAGCTCTGGGAAGTGTTTCGATCACACGAATCACACGAATCCCACATGTTTGCCCCTTGTTGTGGGAGAACTAAATGTGACACCGAGTTCACATTTGGTCGAAATGGGTGGTGGTTTATTTGTGATATGGGCGGAAAGTTTATTAAAGTATGCCGATTACTCGCAGCCTCCCGAGTAATCGGCATTCTTTATTTATTACATACATTATTATTACTTTATTTATCACATACATACATTATTAGCGAACGCGCATGATATGTGTGGGAAAGCAACACAACTTTGGAACATTCAGAGTGCGGTGGGAACGTCAGCATAACATTCGTGCATGCATTAACTTCCCACACAGGACAGTTTCTTGTGTGGGAAGTCTTCATGCGATTTATGACTACATATATCCGATTTTGTATTATTCTTTACTGGACATCTTTCAAAGCTAAAAAAATGCGTATGTTTACGAAATAAGTGAATTAGTTTGCCGTAGAAGTACTTTGTATTTTGGCTTCTAGCGCGAAGTGAAACACGGACACAGAAAGGAGCAGACAGGACGAGCGCTATTTTGGCTTCTAGCGCTCGTCCTGTCTGCTCCTTTCTGTGTCCGTGTTTCACTTCGCGCTAGAAGCCAAAATCATGTTACCGTACCAACTCGCCCAACTGTCTATCCTTTTGCATTACTTTGTATTTTGCCGAGAAACTGCAATGTTTGCTTTATTGTAGAGGCACAGGTTCCGTAGATAGTGTTCAAGGCTCGGCTGATAAAGGACGATGACATGGAAAGCCAACATAGCAATAGAAGTCCACAATCTAGGGATTCCCATTTCGAAGACGCATCACACGCTGGTGTGAAAAATAACCGGTCAGTCATCTAGGTTACCTTCCCTGTCATGTTACACTTACTGAGCTAGTTATTAGCACTGATGAAAAAGGCAGCTTCTTGAAGTAATTATGCAAATGTTGTTGCTCCGTGTTCTCTTCGCTCAGTTGCCATAAATTATGTTTATCAATATCCTTATATTTATTTTTAGACAGTCCGTTATTCGTTATTTCTTTCAATTATAAATCAATTATAAAATATAAAGCGAGGAACAAGCAACGAGATATCATGGGCACAAACAAGACTAATGTGTTTGGTGGATTTTTGCACATTTAACAAGCGCATAGAAGCGCTCGATTTTCTCAGCAATTTAAAAATGTTTTATCTCTATATAAGTTTTCTTTCTAAACATCAACGTTTCGATATATCCTATTTTCTGTGAATGAATGCTACGAATAAAAGATTTACTTTAGGAAGAAAAATGTTTTTCACATTTGTTTCGCTACTTTAAATATTCGCCTTTTTTATAAAATGAAGCCAGTAAAACATAATTTGATCTGGCATTTTCGGCCAACTATCGGAAGAAGAGGGCAATAACATGAGGATTATAATGAAATGCTGCCCTGACGTCCCTATTCTACACGCGGCACGCCATCTGTGAACGCGAGGCGACGTGCGTTCGCAACCGAGGAGCTTGTTCACAATGCACATTCCTCGGCGTCGTTTCAATGTTCCAGGGCTTAGCACATCTCCTTCTTAGTGGATTAGTTTTCGTGTCACCGGCGGGAGCGTCTTGCTCAGAGCGTCTTGCATCATGTTCAGCTTTCACTTCGCCAGCCTGGTGTCACTGCCATAACGCTCTGGTTTCCAGCATAACGCTCTGGTTTCCATTTCCAGCAACCGTTCTTAAGTTTCTCTCTTATTCGTAATCTATTTTTCTCCCTCGTTGAAGGACTGAACATACTGCAAGGCCGTCGTCGGGATGCAAAATATAGTAATTTTTTTGCACGTTCTCTATTGCCTAAATGAATCGCGCCGAATAACATATAGGATTTGTGGCCCACAACCATTGGTTAGCGGCATGGAAAGACGTGAACTTTCTGTAGCGGCGTTGTTAGTTTTATTAATTTCATTGTCATGTTTCGTTAATTTATTTATTTTATTATAATACTCATTTCCTTATTATCTATCGGTGTAACACAGAAATTGTATAGCCGAGGTACTCTTTCCCTCAATTGCTTTACAGCAACCGACGTGTATCAGAACAAAACGTAATTACATCATCCAGTGAGTTTTGCAGATCCAGACATTGTGACATGTGAAGTCTTGAATCGCACGGTGTTGTTGTTTTATGGGAGTGCGGAAACAAGGCTTTGTGCGTTCAAGGGCTTGTTCCTCATTTTACGCTAGGTCGCCTACTGCGCATAGTCCAAGTTTATTAAGTACCCCAGCTAGTCAAGTTCCAGCGGTAGATTGTACTTGGGACATTATTAGCGAACGTGCATAATATGGGGTAGAAAACGACACAACTGTGGAACATTAAGAGTGCGACAGGAACGTCAGCATGCCATTCCTGCATGCATGAATGCTCTGTGAATACCAGCCGTGATTGTGAGGACTAGAACAGTCGATATTACTGGTAATACCATCGTCTTTTTACTGCTTATTTGAAAGCCTGACCCCGTAATTCCTGCTTGTTTCAATTGCGAGAAAGCGCATTTTGAGTATGATGCATGCATGGCGACCAAATCCTGCTTCACTTAACACGACGATTTTGACGGATTTTCCGCTGTGCACATCGACCACTCAGCAGACAGAAGTGTAGAGAGTGAATAAGGAGTACAAATGACAAAACTGCAGCAGCTATGAAGCAGCAACTGAAAAGGCAAATAAGTGGGAATAAGTGGAAGTGCCCGAGAGAGTGTCTAAGCGTAAGGCGCTAGCGATAGTCAACACCAGTCAAGGAAGGAGTAGGAGGACTTACGGAGACATTCCCACTATATGAAATTGTGCAGCACTGTTGAAGCAGCAGCTGGTATCAGCTTATAAAATGTCGAGTGCACAAAGCTGGCCTCATGGCAAGAGTTGTCCATTGCAAAGGGACCACCAGCTACAAACCAAATATGGGAGTACCTTTTCTAACTTGGCCCTGACTTGCTGACGTGTGTTATAGCTCGCGCACAGCTGCACTGTGTTGGTGAGGAATACAGTGGACAGGCAAGGCAAGCAGCACTGAGAATTCGAATGGGCGCGTCTTTAACGACCGTGTTCCTTCTTTTCGGAAGTATGCGCACTGTGATGAAAAACGAAAGTGGCCAAGACTCAACCGGAGATGGAAGCAATTGCTGCGGTAGGATAGAAAGAAAGCAAAAAAAAAAGGTGGTAATGATAGGAAGACATCGCTGTGATAACGTACCCTGCAGTGGCATGCAGCGCACGTCGCCATTGTACCCGCACTATCCTGCCGGTTTCAGCGGCTTGCGGCGTCGTCCTCCACCCGCGTAAAAGTGGACCTGCGCGCGGGAGAGATGGCATTCGGGGCACGGCCATGGCTGCCTTGAAAACTCAGTGGCCATTTGAAAGATTTACGGAGCCTAGGCTCTGGAGGCCATAGGGAATGTGAAGAATAAGACTTCATGTGTCGAGCTCAAACCACGACTGCGCTACCAAATCCCGCACGTCAGTGCACACTGAGGAAGCGCACCAGGGCTACGTCATTCGACAATTGGCGGACGCACGAAAATAACTTCAGCGCAGTGCAAGGCGAGGAGCGATACAAAGTGAAGCACACTCTGGCTGCTTACTCCTTCCTTAAAAGAAATACATATAGAGATTCACCTATGTGGGCCTAAGATTGGGTGAAGACGAGAAAATGGCAAGAAACTTGATTCACCACCGGAAGACCAATTTGCAATTGCTAGCTGAAGTGGCAGATTCAGGAAAATAAGGAAACAAACGACCTCATCATGTGTTCTTTTTAGCCTTTATGTCTGTTTTCTAGTATTTCTTTTCCCTATAACTTTTCTTTTTTCTTGCTGTCGAATGCTGATCGGCAAAGGGCTTCTATTTGATTTCACAGCTTCACAAGAAACAAACTTCCCTCGCTTCGTGCGTGCGTGCGTGCGTGCGTGCGTGCGCACAAACACACACACACACACACACACACACACACACACACACACACACACACACACACACACACACACACACCGAGAGAGAAAGAGAGAGCGAGAGGAAGAGAACGATAACGTGAACGTGAAGGCATTAAGTTAACTAAGGTTGAGCCAGGTTGGCTACCCTGCACTGTGCTCCGTGGATCCGCGTGTTCCCGGACTCAGCCGTGGCACCAAGGTATGAAGCCGTGATTTATAAATTCCCTTCCAGCAAAGTCAGGCCAGCTCGAGCCAGCTGACCACTCTCCGTGCTCGCGCTGCGGCTCAGACCACCTTCGCACACCACTGGCCGTAGTTCCTGCAGCCACCCCAAGCGCTAACTGCAAGTATTGGCCAAACGGAAAAGATAAGTAGCCTGCATTTTTCTCACGTCAGGTTTAGTGACAAGTTTCGCCATCTCTCCATTTAAGCGAGTTTATCCGACACAGTTCTAAAGCAATCAATGATTTGTAAAATTGGGGGAGATTACTCGCTACCACGCCCGTTCGTTGTCTATTATCTTGATTATTGAGCAAAGTTAGAAGGCGTGTAATCTAAGACTTTGTTGCAATTCCGTAAGAAGGTATTAGAGCGCGCCAACGTTTAAAGCTTGACGAGGTTTTGAGCAGTTTGAGTTGCCTAAGACCTCGTTACTTCTGTCCATCCCGGACGCGTAGTCGTTAGCCGCTGTATTCAAACAATTTTACTTAGAGCATAAAGATTTTGGAAGTTACCGAGTGAGCGCTTAGTCCCGCCATGCCAACTCGCTCATCTTGGGTAGTTGACCTAAGCCCGCTTCCGAACGGCCGGCAGCAATCTACAGAATCAATCTACATTGATCCCTTGTAATAGTTATGTTGCAGGTTACGACATGAAAGAGGCTCTGCATATCGCCCTAATACGTATCACAAACGCCAATGCATGCGCACGTATTTTCTCGTGGGAGTGATGACAGTAATGATATATATTCTCATCCACCGTATTTCGCTTATATTCAACACTCGCTCATTGTATCTTAACAACGATTACAACGTAATGCGTTCTCTCAGCGAACAGGACAGTTAATTATGAGAAGCCTCTAATAAAGCGCCATATTCTCGAGTGGCTCCAACGCATTCAAGAGTAACAAGGGCGACATGTAAGCCGCTCAAGAACATAAGCTGATAGGGGCGACCTGTTTGGAGAGAGTAGCGAGCCCGATGCACACTGGCTTAATGGACGCACGACTCGAAAACGAGCGTTCGTAAATAATTCATAATCCGATTTCGTCATCCCAGCAATGAATAACCTAATCCCGAGTTCAAAAGCGGGCCACGTGTGCCCGAGCGCGAGCTACAACGCTTCGCCCAAAGTCTGCTCGGCGTAATTCTGCCGACCTAGCAGCGGTCAACTGAGAATCGTCGACGATGGCCCCTCCGGCAATGTGCACACGTCCCTCTTAAAAGTTAAGCCCGTCAGAGTCAGCGGTGAACCCCAGCCGACAGACTCCTCTCCGGCGCTCTTCACTTACGCCGCCGCCGGCTGCAAGGGCGAAGTTAAAGCGGCCCCACGAGCTCGGGTTCTCGGCGTTTTTCCCGCTTGAACGACGACGAATTGCGCGGTGGTGGTGGTGAGATGGGGTAGCGTGCATCCCCGTAAGTGCTTCCTAATTTTCCCAGCGAACGAGCTCTGCCGAAGGGGAGTAGAATTAATCAGAAGATCGTTTAGGAAAGGCGGTTCACTCTTCGAGAAAAAAAAAGTAAGAGGCAAGGAGGGCGTGCGAGTACGCGTCATGAAATGGGCAGTTATTTAAAACTGACGGCGTTCTATGTGTACATGCATTGGAGCTTTGCCGGCGGCGGAGAGAATGTTTCTGATAACAGTGCGGACAGCTACGCATCTTTTTAAATAATGGGAACCCTGTGCTGGGAACGACACGAACTTCAAGACGATCATGCTCTCACTTTTCTCCACTGCGCGTTATTAAGGAAGAGGGAGTTCTTGAGAAGCCGAAATTCTGCATTTTGTTAACATCGTGGCCTTGTTTACTGCTTCACTGATTACTGCGAATAGGCGCGCGCGGCGTCCCGAAAACTAGACAAAGAGAGGAAAGTTGGCTCAATTATACCCGGTCTTTTCTTGTCTAGGAATGCTCTAATAATCCCACTTGTTGTAATACTCTCGGAGCATCGTAACAGTGCTTGGCGTTATTGATTATCCCCTCCTCGTTTTAAGCATGCGAAACCACGCGGCGTTCGCACATAATTCAAGGCATCGGAATTTGTCGACAATGGCGAAAAACAATGATCAGAAAAAAAAAACGAAGGCAGACTTACTCGCCGTTCCCTTCTTGAATCACAGGGGCCACAGTAACTTATACTATAAAGCAGGTACGTTTACAGCATTGTGCGTTAGTACAAAAAACAAAATGAAAAGTAAAAGTGAATACGCCAGCGGTTGCAGTCAATCTTGCGCTTAAACTTTATGGTACCAGGTCACTAAATTGAGCATTTTCGTGCTCTTTCTCACAGAGGCATCGAGATACTGCCACGTTTGCCACGTTTCACTATAGCTCCCAGAGCCAGTAACTATATTTATGTTCTTCTTATAGCGCAGCTGTTATACGCTAGGTTCTGGCGGTTTGTGTGCGTAGGCAAAAAGGATGACGGCCACCCAGGAGCTAAAATATCTAAAGGATAAATCAAAAGCGTATGGCTCGGTATGCCCCAGCTGCGTTTAATCGCGAGAAGTATGAAACCGTATTCTGCTAAAAAAATATCGCAATAGAAAAAGTAAAAACGGAATAGACGCTGTTTAGTATGGATTGCGGTTTGACGCCACGGACTCTATAGGCAAATCACGTAACCTTATCTCAGTCCCCTTCCATTCTTCCTATGTGTAAGCCGAGCGTGCCGTGAGTAGTGCGAAAGAACACGCACCTACTAAGAACACCGTGGTGAACAGAAGCGGGAACGTACGCGGTGACGGCGGGCGGCGCGTAATACGGACGAAGATCGCGCCGCAAACGCCAAGCGTATATGCAACTTTGGTTGGATCACCCCTAACGACTTAACTCCCATCGTAATTGTGGTTGATTTCAACATAGACGTGTCTCGGCCAGGCGGAAAATGGTTCGTGGCGTATCTCTTGGAAACGTTCGGAATTCAATGTTACATAAACGTCAGTGTGCCCACGACGCTTCATCGGTCGTGTATAGACCTCACATTGGCCAAGAACCTGGAGCGCTGTAACGTAAAACTATTCCAAAGTTTTCTATTCTAATTCTGTAATCAGCCCTCCGCGATTGGTGAAAAACTTTTTTGGACCACCCCCACTTCACCTGTCTGTCACGTGACATCACGAAAACCGCGATAGCTCTCCATCTGATATGACGTGTACACACTGAATATGCATGATTTGACCAAACAAAAGAAAATATTCAATTCTGATTCGATGCCTTTTAGCTGTTAGCCCTCGGCTATTGGTCAAAAGTTTTCGGGCTGCACCCCCTTCACCTGCCTGTCATACGACGTCCCAAAACTGCAAGGACTCACAGCGTCAAAGTGACTTGTACGCGTTAAATATGCATTAATATGCCGAACAAAACTGAATTTTATTCTGAATAGCCTCAGGCTGCCCCGTTCCGAAAGGAATAGGAGATGGCTTCCGCCGATCGTTCAGGCACTGGCCACTAGACCCTGTCGGAAAGCATGGGTTTATTTGCGCATAATAAATCTTTTCGCGTGGCCGTGTGACGTTTTCGAGCACTTTCGGCACGTTTACGACCTCGTTCTGCCAACTCTTCTTTGCTGAGGATCCGTCTTAGCGTCATTCTTAAGGTTACGTTGCATGCCACCGTGATTTCCGACCAGCCACCAGTAAGAGAAAGCGGACCAATCGCAGACGCCGGCAGCGCCCTCTCTATCCGGTTATCGATTTTCAGTGCACTGGCTCGGCCCCATCGAATCCTTATTCACTTCTGCGTGCTCCTCACCTCTTGTCAGCCAATTAGATTAGACAAGCTGCTGAGTGTAGACAATGTTATTCGTTTTTCAAGCAAACAAAAGTGATCGCCTATAAAGGAGGATAGCGTTTGATTGGTCTATTCAGACAACCCTGCGGGTCACCGCCCGATGCTTGCGTCAGCGGTTACGCAAATTTCACGTCAGGAGATTGGAACAAAAACATATTGGAATAGTTTTACGTTAAATGGCACCTTTTCAGTGTCGTCACAGAGCCACTGGTCGTATATCATCCATGGCAATCATAAAGCGATAGTCACCTTTGTGACCAAATAACAAATAAAGAAAGCGAACAAAAGAAGGTTAAAAATAACAAAAAAGCATTTAGCATGCCATTTAATAAAACAACAAAGATATCGTGAAAAACGAAATTGACTGTGGCGTTTTCTTTTATTTTCATTCACATATTTATTATGAACAAATCAACAAGTGCCTCGAGCGGCCAGTCTTGCGATAACTTTACGTGCACTTGCGGGTTTCGTTCACGCTCGGAACACACTTTTATATAGCACGTATTGAGCAACAGAAAGCTGTATCGCGAGATTGTCATGTCGCTCTACAATGTTCTAATTGACACTTTTCATCTGGTTATACTATTTGAGCAGGTGAATAATTAATTAGGGCTGATGAACTCATTATGCTGAATTAAAATATAATTTGAGTATCTGCAATCGACGGCAAACAAGATTACCTTGGTTCTGTCCAGTTACGTGACATTAGTATATTATTAAGCTCTGGCTGAAGTTAGCGGGGACACCCTGTATAAAGCATTATTAATTGTATACGCTAATCTTAACTACATTGTAAAACAATTTACGACATTATACGGAGCAATTTTAGGTAAAATTACGGAAAATATCTCATTTTAAAATAAAAATATGGCGAAACCTTCCATTAAAATACGGAAAGTGCGCCCCGTTTTAAGTTTTCCGGACCTTGCACCCGTAATAATACCGTAGCTGCACTGTTCTGCTACTACTACTGTGGATGCTGTCCTACTTCGGTAGATCATACTACGGAATCGCCCTCCATGCCGAAACGAAAATATAATCGTTCCCGTCCATTATAGTCATTTTCAAGTCCCCTCCGTGAGCATTTAATGAAATCTCACAACGTAACGTTATCCTATGAGACTTAGTCCTGCTCCTTAAAGTATCTCCCGCCTGCTTAATATACAAATACAAAATAAAGCGTTAAATCACGTATGCACAGACAAATGTATTAGGTAAGACTTCGATTGTTATCATTTTCTACTGTAGATGAACTGCTGGCTGCAACGGATTCTTGAAGAAAGTAGTAACACGCCCAACGGCAAATGTCCCGTGAACAATTAGGAGTCTTCGTGCTGCCCGCTTTATGCACGAACTAACGAATATGACACGCAGTGCGCGAAAGCAGCTGCTTGTAGTGTTTATAAAATATATCAGTGGATGCTTTTTTTTCTATTTACTCTGTGTACAGTGATAGAAGGCATTTCGACGAGGCATGTTCTATATATAAACCGCTCGTCATCAGTCACATTGTTCGTGTGTACGTGTACACAGCTACTTAAACTACTGATCAGCACAGTTACACAAAAGCGGCCACATATATGCGCATACACGGTGTGACTGACCAATTTGCTATTTTCAAACTCGGCTGAAGCATTTCTTTTGCTTTATTGCTCCTTCTTCCCGCCTTCATTATTAACTTTCTGCATTGAAATCAGCTTTTTGTTTAAGTAACCAAACAAGATCAGCCTGTTTGTTATTGCTGCCTGCCATCCATCCATCCATCCATCCATCCATCCATCCATCCATCCATCCATCCATCCATCCATCCATCCATCCATCCATCCATCCATCCATCCACCCGTCCGTCCGTCCGTCCAGCGACTTCGGGGATTAGATAGATAGATAGATAGATAGATAGATAGATAGATAGATAGATAGATAGATAGATAGATAGATAGATAGATAGATAGATAGATAGATAGATAGATAGATAGATAGATAGATAGATAGATAGCCGTCCGTCCATCTATCTATCTATCTATCTATCTATCTATCTATCTATCTATCTATCTATCTATCTATCTATCTATCTATCTATCTATCTATCTATCTATCTATCTATCTATCTATCTATCTATCTATCTATCTATCTATCTATCTATCTATCTATCTATCTATCTATCTATCTATCTATCTATCTATCTATATATCTATCTATCTATCTATCTAATCCCCGAAGCCGAAGTCGCTGGTATATTACAGAAATAAATTATATAGGAAAACGGATGAACTAACGCTCAACCTTACAAAAAAATTACAGCAGAGGGAACACAACGTGTTAAGGTCGTAAATTTCATATAGAAATCGGGAACACGGGCACACTACTTCCTGCTACGTGTGAACGTCGCAGATAATTAATCAGGTGAAGCTTTTCCTTGTCTCATGAACACTGCGATACAAAAAGACATAACGATTGAAGCTGAGTGCCGATTACTGGACAAATCCAACCGGATATTTCTGAGCGGAAAGCTCCAGCCACCCGCGACTGACAAAGGGCGAATTAAGAAGAACGGGCAGAAATGCTATACTGACCGGCACATGATATTTAATGGAGAAAAAAGAAAGGAAACGTGAATGACTGAGCATTTTCCTCTTATTCCATGTGATACACCGCAGCTCTATCAGAAAATGTAGTAACTCTGAACTGTCTCTATCGCATTGAAACGTCCAATTTTTCGCTTGAGAGACGGCGTGACAGGAAGTCGTTAATCACGGAACTGCTTTTTTAACTCTTTAGATTTTATTTTCGAGATAGCTTTCTTGAAAAGGTGGAGTTGGCGATTGACCAGAGGGGATAAAAATGCCGACATGGGAAAACGTCAGGTTTCAGAAGTTTTTCTTTTTCGCTCTACCTTGTACTTAATACAAAGACTCATGATAGTTAAAAGGTCGAATTTCAAACATGAGCACGGCCTCAGAAAAAAAAAAATGGCTCAATATTTCGGAAATGGTTTATATTCTATTCTTAGCGCTATATCATAGACATATAAGCTCGGGAACTAGCAATCTCGCACAATTTTCTGGAATGAAAGCGTGGCGCAAGAATTTTATGCGACGAACAAAGAACTAACGGAACATCTGATCTACTCAAGTAGTGCCAATTTCTTAGAGTGCAATAACTTGTTTCGTTCTAGCCAACACGTCTTCCGCGCAGGACTCTCATCTGATACCCAACTAGCTTTATTCTATAAACATATTAGTTCAAGCCTCAACCTAAACATATCCGTCTATGCTCTCTTCTAGAGTTTGAAAAAAACATTCGACAAAGTTCTGCATCAATGGCTACTTTTAAAACTTTCTCGACTAAATATTAACACACCTGTATACAATGGGATTCGCCGTGTTCTCGCCAAACAACAATTTGCCACAAAGTACTTAAAAGCCTACTTTTTCTCATTTATATTAATGACCTTCCAGCTAATATCTCTTGCACCATTCATCTATTTGCAGATGACTGCGTCGTACATCATTCCATTAGAAACAGCGCATATATTAATACTCCTCAAAACGACCTCAACCGTATTATGTCCTGGCGTAGCACATGGTAAACGTCTTTAAATAGAAAAAAATAACTTCATTGATATTTATCTATCAATCGTGCGTCAAGTATAAAAGCACACTGAATTTATATTTGCCTTCGTTCTTAAGTTATGTATGTTAATTTTATTATTATCTATTATGTCTGTTGTTTTGTTTGCTCGCGTTCTGCGTTTTGTACCCTAAGTTGACTATGGACCTGGTACTAGCCAGTGGCTATGGGTCCAGTAATGCTTTTGTATTTTGTAAAATATACTGCAAATGAATGAATGAATGAATGAATGAATGAATGAATGAATGAATGAATGAATGAATGAATGAATGAATGAATGAATGAATGAATGAATGAATGAATGAATGAATGAATGAATATCTTACCACCGCAGGGCACACTACCAGCCTGCACAATATATAATTTCCGGGTCCCTATTATCATCCACTGAGTCTTATAAATATATTGGCGTAACATTTTCAAACAATCTCTCCTGGTCAACCAACATAACTAACACAGCTAACTCCGCGAATCACGCTTTGGGCTTTCTTTGTAGACACTTAAGACTTACTCCACCATCCGTGAAACTAATAGCTTATCTTACATTTGTTTGCCCTAAGTTAGAATACGCATGCACTGTTTGGGATCCTCATCAATCTAATCTATCTAATATTCTCGAATCAGTCCAAAATCGTGCAGCTCGTTTTATTTACTCTGTGTATACGTACCTTTTAACCATTTCCGAGCTTAAGGCTCATAGTCACCTCACCAACCTTGAATTGCGACGTCACCTATCTAGGCTATGCCTTTACCACAAATTTTATAACGCTCCCTTTGAAGTCCCAGCTATCGTACCAGTTCATCGTTCACAGCCGCACAAATCATCCAAGAGCGGTTTACCCTCCCCCAGCGCATACCACTCATCTTCGCTTCTTTTTTGTGATGACCGCATGGGACTGGAACCATCCACCTACAATTACCGTACACTACTTCGATCCACATCAATTCAAGGCGGCCCTGGTATCGCATTTTCAAGATAAATAAAACCGATCTCCCATGTAATACCCCAACTGTGGCCTTTGAGGTATAATAAAATAAATAATAATAACAATAAACGGACACTGATATAGTAAAATGTTTGGCGCTTTGTTGTAAAGGAGGAAACCTGCAATTTATAAAGATTTCAAAAGCTCTGATGAAGGATATATGAAAAGACAGCAAGGTTAAACGTTCTTCCTAGAGTTATATGCAAGCAAAAAGCGCAGGCTTACAAAAATAAAGAGAAGGTGTTTCACTAAAGTGACCTTCAGTTACGAGAAAAAACGATGTTGTGCCCGAAAAATTGGCCCACCAGGTAAAGAGAGACGCAGAAGCCCAACATACAACACTATTGAGCACAGGCTCTACCAAAAGCCAAACAAAAGATCACAAAGACGCGGCAGTGGTTGTCAGCGCCTCAGGCGGAGGAAATGACTTGTGTTGCCGAAAACGTAAATACATAAAAACACATAATCCTGCCCACATGCCGCCTTATCCTTGTATTGAGTCGGTCCGAGCTTTCACACCCACGTTCTCGAACAAGAGGTGCTACGGGCGCAAGCTCGTGCACTTTCGAGAATCGAGGAAGCGTCGCCCACTTCTCTCTTTAAGCGCTATAGATTTTGTAAGTATCGGCGCCCCACAACGCTGTGGGGCTATATCTGTAAGCCGGCCGGCCACCCACCTATATAGTATACGAGTCTTACACAAACATTCAAAGGCTTAAACTAAGCGGGTGCGGGCAAAAACTTTGAAGCGCACCTCCTCTGCGTCTGTGGATGCATGTGCTAGCGCCTGGCTCTGGCTGTGCACTATTCGACGGTCGCCTATAAATATATCCCCTGGAGTGTTCTGCCGCGCGCACTCCTATCTTCAGCGAGGTCCCTCCTCGGCAACAGAGACCGGTAGTATACATGCGCCTGTTTCCCGAACGGAGCTCTGCGTCCAAGCCGCGGCGCTCCTGCCCCGACGAGAGCCCCAGAATCTCGGCCGAGCCGCATGCAGCGCGGATGTTCTTTCGGGAGGAATCCGCTTAGCTGCCGCGCACAATCCTCCGGCCCACCGACACGCGTGTCTACACCGGTGGTGCAAACTATAGAGCGTTACAGCGCTGTATACAACGTCGAGAAACACAAGGAGCTCAATCTTGAAAGCTCCCGCGAAGGCGAAGAAGTTCGGGGATGCGCGTTGCAATGATGGCGTGCTGCTCTGTTCTCAGGGATAGGAGGAAAGGTTGCGAACTAGAACGCTCCAACATAGGGGGCGAGTAGTGATGAACACATCTTTTTAAAGAGCAGATGCAGTTTCGACGCCTATACGGTGCCATGCACTTCCAGAAACTCAGAAAGAAAGAAATGGGAACTAATAAAAAAAGTGTAGAAGTGATTGCGTAAAAAAATAAACAAAGAAAAAAACACATTGCGGCTACAGAAAACTCGACACAGGAAAAGAACCTGAGTCGCCTAGTCACTAACACTAACACACAGCTCTTGTGCATGCCGTATGCATTCGAACTCAGTGAAGTGCGACTTGCCTCCGTTTTTATTTCCATATGTGCGTGTGTGTTTATGGCTGTGTGCTGTAGATTTCTGACCTGAGGATGTTGTTTCGTTTCTTGCTGCATATATATGTTTAATATTGTTTCTGCTATGCGGGAAGAAGTAGGCGGGACCCAATAGGTTGACTGAATCTCTTGAATTTATTTTTATTTCAATAAAAAAAGGAAGTAAGAAAGAAAAAAAGTGGGAAACTTGTGCCGCTAGTGTTTCTTCAGTCAATGTGTTTTTTTTATCGTGTTGGTAGTTTTTC
Source organism: Dermacentor albipictus (assembly GCF_038994185.2). Lineage (NCBI taxonomy): Eukaryota > Metazoa > Arthropoda > Arachnida > Ixodida > Ixodidae > Dermacentor > Dermacentor albipictus. The sequence continues at coordinate 371,605,851 of NC_091821.1, forward strand.
TTAGCATTCCGAGGCCAATATGAAGTAAACATAGAGGATGCTCCTCGTTTCGCAAAATGAAGCTTTGAAAGTTATCCTAAATGTAAGAGTGAGGACCTTGATAGGCGTAGTTATTCCATCACATCGACGGGAAGTTCCGATATTGATTGCTGATAGCGACTTTCCGAATTTAATGTGAAGCCAAACGCATCAAGCGGGTAAGTTTGTGTGATGCTATACATTTGCCAACTTAGCAGTTTTATCATTAAATTGGGTGAATCGTGGCGGCATTCAGGAGGGAGACAGGCAACGAACACGCTCATCTGGTTATCTTATTAAAACAAGAATGATAATTATTCTCCTAATTGCTGAATGATAGTTTGGCTTACATAATTCTTATTTGCTCATGCAAGTTATTGAAAAAGTGGCGAGAGAACGAGTGGAAAATAGAGCATAAGATTAAGAGCACTTATTTGATATGCGGCTATGTTCAAGGACACGCGGTAAGGAAATTCGAACTTCAGGATTGACTCCATCGAAAAGCACCTAACAATGAATAAACAAAAACTACAGCAGCGCGCGCTTGATAGCTTCTCGCTTGAAGTTCTCAGTGACACAAAACGAGCAAAATAGCGCTATTGCAAAGAAAATGAGTGAATCATCACAGAAAATACCTACTCAGCAAGTATAGAGGCGCTGAAAAATAAATATTAATAAAAAAGGCTAATAATATTTACTCCTTGGTATTGTTCGTGGCCTTTGTGATAAAAGCGAGCGAATTTTTGTTCTGACATCGTTTTCTCCTTTGTATGCTACGAAGACGGAATAAAATCTAATATTTTGACTATTTTCAGTAGTAGGCTAAGTTTACAATGATTTCAGCGTCACTGGAGGCATCGAACTATGCTCGACTTGATTATTTTCTAATTTTCATTTCGTAAAACGTATCATAAAGGTGCGATCAGTCCACACATTGTTATGATGACAAAAGGTACAGGCGGTCTCTGATTGCTTAGGTTCCTGTGCGACGTGACAACCTTCACCGAATTATCTCGTTTCAACGAGTCAAGCCGCAAGACGGTATCCCGGTACATGCCGGCGTGAAATATTTATCTGCATTAACCTAGACCAACTGACGAGTCTAGAGGCACGCCGACTGCCACACAAATTTGTCTTTTCCCTTTTCTAATATGGCCTGCATTCGGAGGGCTACCACCGCACTTCGCAATGAGATCTGCAGTCTCGGGCTTAGTATGTACAAATTACTGAAAGCTAAGCGCGCGGGATGATCAACTACACAACGTACGTCTGCAGCTCCTGTACGGAGGAGAACTGCAGTAATTTAATGGCTTTAATAGGACCAGTTAAAACCCACGCGCAAAAGGAAACAGAAAGTGACAGCTGCTGGAAGGGCGCGTGGTTGACAAGAAGAGTGTTGTTTGCTGGAGCAGTCTGGAGCAGTCCTGGAGCAGTCTGGAAAACACTAATTCCAGTTATACGGACTTTATGTTTAAAAAGAAATCAAGGAAAATACGGATGTCTTCAGATGTTCACATCATTTTCAGGAATCGTTGCATTGCGGCGAGTCATTTCACAAATGTCGAAAGAGTATTGATCGCCGCCTTTCTTACCTTAGAGATTATTTATCAGTGGCGAAAGTTGGGACTCTTGTGGTCTTTACCAACACATAACCCTGCGAATAAGTCATACACAACACAGCTAGCGCAACAGGTAACCCATCATGTATGCAGTACGTCCTAATTAATTCCAATTTTATCGCATACGACCTTCCACAACGGGTAATAAAATGTTCCTCGTGTATATTGCACACAGTGGCTATCATATCGGTGGCCCCTTTAGCCCTACAGTAGGTCTCCTCCTGCGAAAAGTGTAAAGTAAGTGTAAACAACGGCCGCTCACGAAGCGATGCAGCCCATCGCTCGAGTACAGAGCTATAATTCATTAGGAATTACAAGCAAAAGGGCAACAACGCACTGCTCACCCTGCCAGCAATTGTACACGTTTTCCTGTTGGCTCCACAACAACGCATCAGACAGGTGCGCGAGATGGGCGGTGAGTGCTTTAATAATTAATAGCCAGCGACAACACAAGCCGCATGAATTGCGAGCGAGAAGCCGGAAGCGGCCAGATAAAAGCTGCACGACCCGCGCAAAAGAAGAAGTAAATGAGGAATACGGGACATGGAACTAACAGTAATGGGAAGGAGGGGAGGTGGAGGGGTGCATTCTATTTCCTTTGCCCAACTTATTCCCGCATTCGGCAGGTTTGTTTACAGCCACCACCTGCCGTTCCGGCAATCGTATTGATGAGGGCAGTCCAGTCTGCGAAGATTCTACGTCTGTGTTGAACTTGCTTGTTTGATATCTCAACTTTCTCCTCGGTATGTCGGAGGAAGCTGCACACTTCGCGTCGTCCCCGTAGTTCCATGCAATGCAACCGCTCGCGCAAATAAGTTCTGCTATGCCTGACGCAGCTGAGACGTATACCGATATCCTCCAAGTGGGCTGCCTCTCGTATCCCATCTTATCCCGCCCCTCTTGTATACCACTCAATTTGCCTGATACGCGTTGCCTGCCCGAAGCCGTGTACGTATACACGTACCTTATGCAATACTACATTGTGCAATGGAATTGCACATGTAGCACGTAGAACTAGTCTTGACTTAAGTCGACACCGTGCAGCATGTGTTCTATTGATGACTGCAGAAGAACCTAGCTTCCACCAGCGCCCTAGGGAGTCGCAGGTCTCCACTCGTTGTTGACGCTCACTGGTGCTCATCTCGTCAATGTTTTTGTGTACTTTGCACAAACATACCTTCTACAAAGTTGTGTGCCATTGGTGCTTTACGTCCTACTGATAATCATCTGTTATTCGTAAAACAAGGGCGAGATGAATCACGTAAGTACATGAAATGCGTGCAAATTGGTTGTGGTTGGTTACTGGTTGTTGGCGTGAAGAGAAAAGTGCCAATCCACAGCGCTCACGCGAAATCTCAGTAGACTAGTAGAAAAAGGCGCGAAGTACGAGGTACATTGGAGCTACGCTGTACGTACTGTCATCGCGAGCTGCTGCTGCACACAACTTGCTATAACGAATACCCTGCCCGAGGGAAATTCGGAGGTCCAACGGCTTCCGGTGGCCACCGACGTAGTGGCGTCCCGCCCCCGGGGGTTTTCTGCGGCAAAGCCACCGTAGCCCAGAGCTCAACCTGCAGAATCGTTACCGCTTGCTCAACAGCGCCTTCTCGCACGTGACCCCTACAACGATAACGATAATAAAAACACAAACAGTGACACGGCGCACGTCAGCAACAGCGCTGTAGAGGAACGCAGCTCCCACAGTCCCCACTGGTATGTTTCTTTCCTATAGCCGCGTTGCAAACGAAACACTTACAACAAACACCTTGCAAGTGAAACTCTCTCTTTTTCTTGTGCTCTCATATTTCATAGACACGTTGCTTGTGTTGCTCCTGTGTAATAAAGGATAAAAAAAGAAGGAGCGGGGGATAGCTCTGACAAGCTGTACCGACATTTCTGTTTTACAGTTCCACTTTTTCTTGTCAACACGATGTGATGCGCTGGAGGCCCAGAGGAGTGCTCTTCAGCTGTAAACGCGTGCTATAAGGTAACGGACGTCCCTCTCCACGCACCTACGCGCACAAACACACGCACTGTGTACCTGCAAACTCAGGGGAACAACGCAATGAATTAGGCTTTTAAAGCGTATTTTTGTTTATTCAGAGCATATGCGTCCTTGATGTCACAATCTATGCCGCCTGAAGAGGATATTTGAGCATAGGCCCCTTCACGACGTAGACAATGTAAGAATGTGTCTAAAACCCATTCAATGTTGAGATTTGGTGAGAAGCGTAACAAAGTGTCCATGTTGAACATGAGCGGGGATTTCGTCCGCTCATCCAACTGGCCGTCTTCGATAGCTTGAGCTTGCCACTGAAGTGCTACTACGATGTCGGATCGCTGCGGTACGATTTCATAAGTTCAGCTGGATTCCGATTTGGTTAGGAGTCCTACTTTCCCTATTAGCCGTGAGAGGTAAGAGTGGCGCTCCCTCACGAGTGACGTCATGCCCAGGATTTCGATCGCTCCGGCTCGCTCGGCTGGCACGCGCCCTCGTTCGCTTCGCGCAAGCTCGGGGTGTTGGGCGTGCCAGCCGCATTTTCTGAAGGATGTTTTGACTATTCTAAGGCGTGACGCCGAAACTGCAATTTTTTTTCGAAACCAATTGAATCGTGAAAATCTTGCGGCTTAAATATCGCAAGCTATGCAGTGTCCAAGGTGTCTACTGCTTTTGCAATGCCGAGATGTGCCATGCCTGCCCATTAATTTTCTACATATAGAATGTCTGGAAATTCAGCATGCTAAATTTTGTACAATGCTTCACTAGAAACATACCCTTCCTTAAGTACTTACATATGGCAGAGATTGCGTTTTACAAAGAGAAGCAGTCTTTGTATTTCACGTCAACAATATAAATATTTATGTTAGAAGCATACTGACTGCGACGATTTAACTAAGATTCGTATTCGTACTCTGATGAATTGTGCTGGTCAAATGTGTAAAGGGAATTGTTAGACACGCATCTTGTACGAAAATATTTTCTGCTACTGTCACAGTTCTCCGAAGCAAGCACCCAGAAGAAGCATTGGTCGTGGCTGTTAACACGACTGCGTGTCCATGTGTGGTGTGTATATATATATATATATATATAAACGAGAAGAAAGGGGGTTAACCGAGGGACCCCATAATTATTAGTCATATAATGAGAAGCCAACAAACACTGACACCAAGTACAACATAGGGGAAATTGCATGTGCTTAATAAATGAAATCAAGTAATGATAAATTAATGGAAATTAAAGTGGATGAACAAACAACTTGCCGCAGGTGGGAACCGAACCCACAACCTTCGCATGTCGCGTGCGATGCTCTACCAATTGAGCTACCGCGGCGGCGTTTCCCCATCCACTTTTCTTGGGTATTTATGTGTACTAGTAGAACCCTGGGAGTGTTAGCCAGCGCCCTCACTCACAGACCTTGGCGGCGGACGTGGAACGTCTTTTTTGCCGCAGGCGTCACGAGAACGTGATCTTTTCGGGTGAAGGCAACTGGTCAATAAACCCACATATGCTACCTGAAGGCATCAATGTTGCCGGATTCGAGACCCTCGTTATGTAATAAACGAGAAGAAAGGGGGTTAACCGAGGGACCCGATAATTATTAGTCATATAATGAGAAGCCAACAAACACTGACACCAAGTACAACATAGGGGAAATTGCATGTGCTTAATAAATGAAATCAAGTAATGATAAATTAATGGAAATTAAAGTGGATGAAAAAACAACTTGCCGCAGGTGGGAACCGAACCCACAACCTTCGCATGTCGCGTGCGATGCTCTACCAATTGAACTACCGCGGCGGCGTTTGCCCATCCACTTTTCGTGGGTATTTATGTGTACTAGTAGAACCCTGGGAGTGTTAGCCAGTGCCCCCACTCACAGACCTTGGCGGCGGACGTGGAACGTCTTTTTTGCCGCAGGCGTCACGAGAACGTGATCTTTTCGGGTGAAGGAAACTGGTCAATAAACCCACATATGCTACCTGAAGGCATCAATGCTGCCGGATTCGAGACCCTCGTTATGTAATAAACGAGAAGAAAGGGGGTTAACCGAGGGACCCGATAATTATTAGTCATATAATGAGAAGCCAACAAACACTGACAGCAAGTACAACATAGGGGAAATTGCATGTGCTTAATAAATGAAATCAAGTAATGATAAATTAATGGAAATTAAAGTGGATGAAAAAACAACTTGTCGCAGGTGGGAACCGAACCCACAACCTTCGTATGTCGCGTGCGATGCTCTACCAATTGAGCTACCGCGGCGGCGTTTCCCCATCCACTTTTCTTGGGTATTTATGTGTACTAGTAGAACCCTGGGAGTGTTAGCCAGCGCCCCCACTCACAGACCTTGGCGGCGGACGTGGAACGTCTTTTTTGCCGCAGGCGTCACGAGAACGTGATCTTTTCGGGTGAAGGCAACTGGTCAATAAACCCACATATGCTACCTGAAGGCATCAATGTTGCCGGATTCGAGACCCTCGTTATGTAATAAACGAGAAGAAAGGGGGTTAACCGAGGGACCCGATAATTATTAGTCATATAATGAGAAGCCAACAAACACTGACACCAAGTACAACATATGGGAAATTGCATGTGCTTAATAAATGAAATCAAGTAATGATAAATTAATGGAAATTAAAGTGGATGAAAAAACAACTTGCCGCAGATGGGAACCGAACCCACAACCTTCGCATGTCGCGTGCGATGCTCTACCAATTGAGCTACCGCGGCGGCGTTTCCCCATCCACTTTTCTTGGGCATTTATGTGTTCAACAATTCAAGTTTCTTAATGGCAAGGTTACTACATTTAGAGAATGGCTTTTTGATGGCTAATCTAAGGCTCGAATTCTCATATATATTCCAAATAAATTTAAGTATATCCGCGTCAGTGTCAATAATTCAACAAATTAGTATGCCGATGGGTGTCCATCTGCACTGATCATATTTCAGTGCGTTCGGTTATTGTGCGATACATCCTACGGTCTTTCTCTATAAAAAAAAGTAATAAATAAAGAATGTTGTATGTTGAATGTTGTATGTTGTATGTTGTTGAATGTTGTGTTGTATGTGTGTACTTGGTGTCAGTGTTTGTTGGCTTCTCATTATATGACTGTATATATATATATATATATATATATATATATATATATATATATATATATATATATATATATATATATATATATATATATATATATATATATATATGTTGCCCGAATACCATAGCAGCAATCACCTCAGCGCTAAGTGTCGTGTTTAGAATTAAGCGCCGAGCCAACACAAGAGATGGAATGTTTTGTAGGGGCATGGAGCAGTCTTTGTACCCAACTGACACACCCATCTCGCAAAGAAAGAGCCTCTCAGCAGGAATGCTGGTTCCAGTACGCTGAACGCTAATGCCAGCACTGGCAGACGAAACGCTGGCTCCTCTGCGGAGTGGATTCGACGGAACCTGAGGTTGCGTCCACGTGACTGCTCTTTCTTTTTTGCAACCAACAGACTGATCGCCTGTGGCTTCTCTGGAGACCCAGTCACCCACGCGTGGGTCTGAGATGCGGCGTCAATAACGTGACTTCACGATGGCGACGACGGCGGCGCCTGTACTGTCCATATAATTGCTATATCGATAAAAAAAAGCTTTTGCGCTAGTGCGACCCTTGTCTGGAGTAAACACATAACTTACTCAGTTTCACTGTCCGAAAGAAAAAAGGAAGAGTTTGTTTTCTTTTGCTCCCGGATAGACAAAGCGAAAAGCTCATGACATTTTTATTTCGTTTAAAGTTTCACACTTGTATAATATCCATTCTTTTTTCGTGTTTACTTATTCTTTATTTATTACTTTTTTTTATAGAGAAAGACCGTAGGATGTATCGCACAATAACCGAACGCACTGAAATATGATCAGTGCAGATGGACACCCATCGGCATACTAATTTGTTGAATTATTGACAGTGACGCGGATATACTTAAATTTATTTGGAATATATATGAGAATTCGAGCCTTAGATTAGCCATCAAAAAGCCATTCTCTAAATGTAGTAACCTTGCCATTAAGAAACTTGAATTTTATATTTAGGCGAGGAAGCGCGCATTGGCACAAGAGCGTCGCAAAGCTGCTTGTAATGAGGTATTGATTACAAAAAAGTCAGTAACTACTTTGACGAATGGAATAACAAGAATTAGGTACGAATATAGATTTCCTTGCTCGTCAACATATATTCATGAATCTTGCTCTATCGTATTAGGGGCACAAGGTTAATGAAAGCATCAAACTCAGGAGGACTGTAAGATAGGTTAAATTATGAAGGACGAATTCTATGTCACTAGTCGCACGCCATAAATTATTTGATGAAGAGTGACATCAACTCGTGTGAGATATTATTCTTATTTATCCATACAGCACCCCATAAGAAGGCTATTGCAGGAGTGGGTTAATGCAGTGGTGAAGAAAAAATAAAGTGAAATCAACAATGACCCTTACAACATTAGCAAATTTGTTAGTACAACAGTCAAAGCATTGAAAATCGTTTTCTTTAATACTAAACGTAGCGAAACCGTGAAGTACACATAAGTACACATAAGTACACATAAAGCATAAACTAAACCTAGTTTAAGGAGTTACACACACTGGTTTTGATGATGACCACTTTCAAATTCGTTTATCGAAAGTTAACGAAGGCAGCCAGGTAAGTAATTCCATACTTCTACAGTGCGTTGAAAGAAGCTGTACTTGAAATTATTTCTATGGGCACAGAAATGATTAAGATTGTGCTCGTGGAAGTTACGCGTGCAAGAAGGCTTGGTGAAAGGTATGCAAGCTTTGTTACAATTATGATAGAACATGTCACTTATGATGTCTAAAAATTTTAATGATTCCACATCACGACGCACTGAAAGCAATGTCAGTTTAAGCGTAAGGAGGTCACACGAGGGGGAGAAATAGCCGTCATGCCGGTGGAAAATGAGGCGGACGGCGTTTTTCTGAGCTGCTTCTAGTTTGGTTATGTTATTTTGGTTATGGCGTGACCGCACTGTGACGGCGTAATCGATAATGGGGCCAACAAGCGTTTTATAGATTAAGAGATTATTTGATATGTAACCGTGAACCCTGAATGATGTATGACGGAACCACCCAAGAGATAAGGAGTAGCCGGCGCCTTAAATTGCGCGCCAACATCTCCTTATATCATATCAATAAAAAAAAAAGAGGTTAGTAGCCTTCGGAGCCTTTTGCACAATACGATGTAGGTAGCCAAGTTGTTTTAGCTTCTTTGAACATGTTTGGTCAGTGTGTGCACGCCATGAGAGCTTTGGCGTAAATGTTACGCCAAGGTATTTATATAATCGAACTCTGGTTAAAGGTGATCCATTTAAGGAATATGCCGTAATTACAGACGACGCTCTTCTTGTGAAAAACAACACAACCTTTTTTTTAAATTAATGTTCATTTTCCATTTTTCACATCAAGCACAGAAAGAGACGAAGGAATCGTTCAGTCGCTTATAATTAGTCGCAGAGTCAATCACGTCGTGTAAGACGCAATCGTCAGCATAAAGACGAACGCTGGAAGAAACATTTTTTGGGACGTCAGGAACATAAATTAAAAACAATAAAGGACCCAGGAGTGATCGTTGACGAACCCAGAGTCTACTTCAAGAATTGGTGAACCCGCCGCGGTTGCTTAGTGGCTATGGTGTTGGGCTGCTGAGCACGAGGTCGCGGGATCGAATACCGGCCACGGCGGCCGCATTTCGATGGAGGCGAAAACACCCGTGTACTTACAGTTAGGTGCACGCTGAAGAACCCCAGGAGGTGAAAATTTCCGGAGTTCTCCACTACGGCGTGCCTCATAATCAGAAAGTGGTTTTGCTACGTAAAGCCCAATAATTTAATTAATTTTTAAGAATTGATGACCTTGCAGCACAAAAGCTGACGTATTGGGATCCATTAGAAAGGAAACTAGCAATACAATTGACCAGGTGGGAATTTGTTACAACTCCATTTAATTTTTGCAAGAGATGAGAATGAAGTAGTCAGTCGGAAGCTTTATAAAAATCAATGAAGGTAGCATTAATCTCTTTACCGAGATCTAATTGATTAGCAATGCCATGGGTGAAGTAGGTTAACTGCATGATAGTAGTGAACCCACGTCTAAAGTCATGTTGTATACTAGTCAGAATGTTGTCCGACTTAAGAAACTCTATTACGTTTTTGTAAATAACATGTTCCAGCATTTGGCTGAAAAGTCGAAATGGAAATTGGATAGGGGAGTTAAAGAAAATGGTCTGTAATTTTCTAGGTCTGTTTTGTTGCCTGTTTTACTCAAGGGTATTACTCTTGAAAGTTTCCACGATGAAGAACGATTCGTGTTTCTCGAGACCTATTGAGTATAATTTCAAGACAGCGTGATGTGTATTGTGAATATCGAAGTAAAAACAAGTTCGGAATACCACAGAGCCACTATATATCTTGCGTCTAAATTTAGAATCAAACTAGAGACGCCATCGACAATAACTGTAATGTCGGAAATAGCGAAATCTGAGTCATTATCAAAAGCAGGGTACACATGAGAATCGTTTGTCTACACAGAATGGAATTATTCTTTAAAGGCATTGTAGATGCGCACAGGACAATTTGCGCTTTCATCATTGATAGTAAATGAAGATTAAGAGCCAGTAATGGGCATGACAGAACGCCAGAACATCAGTGGATTATTTCTTAGTAATCCTAGCAGCTCGACATGAAAGAACAAAATATTTGGCTAGATTCATTTTCAAATTTAGTTCCTCTCTGGCAGATATGAATCTAGAAACGGCGTCCAGGTCACTGCTTAGTTTTGAACGTCTCAGCCTTCTAACGCGGCGTGATAATTGCAAAATTTCTCTAGTCATCCAAGGGATAGCACGATTTAATTTCTTACTTTTTAAAGAAACGAAGCAGTAGATTCACAGCTTTGTAATGCTTTCAAATTCACGAACTAGCGTATTTGCCTCAGAGGGTTTAGTGAGTGCGCAAAAATATTCCAAACCTTCTCTGATAAAACTTCAAGAACAGATGTGTCGTCAGCGTGATTAAATTCGAAAAAAAGTTTGAATTTCACCACGTGGTTTACAGGCTGCCCAACTTAGTGATATAAACACTGCCTTTCCATCTGAAATTCCGTCGGTAATTTCACACTCGGACAGCTTATCAACAAGGTCTGAACACTAAGACAAGAAGTTCGTTTTGTCTTGTTGAGCCATCAACTACTTGTGTAAGCCCAAAAGATAAAGAAAAGTTAATTAATTTGCTGCCTAAAGAGCTGCGATGCGATAGTGAGGGCCAGTGAATATCCGGTGTGTTAGAGTCACCTATTAGAATTACACTAGATGCATGAAAACTGTTCGTGTTAATATAATCAGCGAGAAGAAAAAGGTTATCGGGCAGGAGGCAGGTGGAGGATAGAAAACCGAGACTGTGATTTTTTTTTTTTTACCCAGGTGCAGTTTACACCAAACAAACTCAAGATCTGCTGGAGGATAGATAACCGAAAACTTCAAGTCAGGTTTGAAGAAAAGGGCGACTGCACCTGCAGTTTTGCGGTCTGATTACATAGACAAGTGGAGTGATTTCAGTCATATGTGTAATCGTGAAGCCAGGTTTCAGTGACACCAATGAAATAAGGGGAATAGGAAGTTACAGCGGGGACTAGGAAGAATAGGAAGAAACAGCGGGAACTTATTTACTAGACTTCTTGCATTTAAATTCAGTAAAGTAAGCTTGTAAGAATCGTGGGTACGTCAATGTGAAGACGACGTAGCCGGGCGAGCGCTTAGCGAGCCTTCAGAGGGACTGGTATTATTCACTGCGTTGTTTGCAGCGAGACAGGAATCGTAAACTACGGCGTTATAGCGGACACCATTTATGAAAGCGTGGTCATAACGCAACCTCACCACAGAACCATGGTCACGAAAAGAAGAGGTTGCTGCTCATAGCTTCTTGCGAATGGCACGTAGATTTGGTGAGAGATCTTCAGTAATAGCAAATATTGTTCCTTTAAGCTTTGAGACAATTCTAAGTTTTTCCATGTTATTCCAGAATTCTAGTACCGTAATATAATGGTGCGCGATCTACCTTCACGTTTGGTGCCCATTCTGTGACAGCCTTCGATGGGCGGGCATTCAATTTGAAGTTTCTCTGTGGAAAAGTGGCGTACATTAGACAAGAGCGTGTTCGTGTTTTCAGTATCATGCTCAAGTCCATGCAAAATTATGTTGTTGCATCTTCAACAATTTTCAAAGTCCTCAGTCATTTTTATTGGTTACGAAACGGCCTTAGATAAAGAGCTTACATAAGAAACAATAATATTTTAGGGCAGTCACAACTTAAACCTGTAATTGTCGGTCTATTCGATGTGTATGACTTCCCTCCTTTACAAATTTAATTCCCCAACAGTGCGGTTATTGAAGAAATCATGGATGCATCTTAACGAAAGAAGGAACTAGGCGATGAATAGTGTTTGATCCAAGACTAGGCATACGGCTAATTATTCAGACCTAGGTGCGTTAACTTGAGCGAACCACTTTGTGAAAACTGTCACGCAGGTAGCTTCGTATTTGACTGCGTGGCTGCCATCTCCAAACCTACGTAGTCTTCTTTCAACTGAAATATGTCGAGTTACTACGTGAGAACATCCGTCTGCTTCGGTATTTAAAAGTAGGTCTGTACTTTAAATATGGTCCGCAGTTCGGCCGTCTAAACTCAACGACCCGCCCCCTCGCACGCTGAGAGGGAGCGTGACACTATCGTTTCTAGCTATACCGACAGTCACCCATCACGTAAGCAAGCATTTCTTAACAGCACCTTACCCAGGCCTTTCGTAAAACGCCGTACCTGCAGTCAATGTGCGTATTCCTTAGCAATTAGCTTGTTTCGCACACCTGAAGGAGCACCCCGCACATTCAGTCGGGCGGAAGGCCCCTTGCCGTCGGTGCGCGCACCCTGAGCGAAAATTGCGTAGGCGCATATTTTACTTGCGGTGCTCGGCCGCGCGTGCGAACGCAAATCTGCGCTCACTCCCCCGTCTCGGCGGCACCGACTAGCTGTGGGGTGAAAGCGGTCGAACAAAAACGACCAAATGAACTTCCATAGCAAGCAATCCCACGAGAAGAGCATTTACAGCTTTCTTTTGGTCGCGTAGGGACGCGAAAGGGATTTCCAAACGAACAACTTTTCTTTCCCCTCTTGCATGCGCATGCCTAGCGTGCCGATGGAAAACACACGCAGCTTGAAAAGGCTCAACTGCTTAGCGGTTCACGAGTCTTCCAAGTCGACACGGCTCCCTCGTCAGGTGTCTTGAACGTCCCAAGCCAGCGCTGATCCGGTGGCTGTTCGCGGGTATCGACTGTGATAATAAACCGGGCCAGACGCGAGAGAAAATCGGGGGGTAGGGGTGTGGGGGGTGGTGGAGGTACTGGGTCATGGTGTTACGAGCGTGACGCATATCCGCCTGAAGGCGGATATGCGTCACGTGACTCTTACTGTCCCCAATGGCAGCTGGCGCACCATCGACCACTGAAGTCACGCGGATTGCGGTTTCTGCCGTCGTCGGTTGTATGACTTTGTGAAGCCAAGCAAGAAAAACAAAAAGAAAGAAGCCAACTCAAGGCACTGAAAAACTGTCTCATCTACTATTCTTTACGACTTATGAGAAAACAGCAAACGGTACTTTTGAACGAAAATATTTTTAAATTCCGCCCCCAAAGTCTTCATACGATAGCGGGCAGCAGAAATGTAGAGAAACTTGCGTGCTGTTATCATTTTCAATTTCATTTGTTCTTGCTGTCATATTCTCTTGTGAGTAAGCGCAGAAGTATAAAGGCAAATGCCATCTGCGTATATCGATAGGTGGATTGTTTTAGGTAAAACTTCAGCTAGTCTAATGAGTGTCACAGTGAACGTCACGGGACTTAATACTCTGCCTGAGGCACGCCGCAGTGTTGTCTACATGGACTTGATCTATCCCTAAAGCTACAAGTGCGATCAAAAGTTTCCCGCTCTGAGACGACAGTATTGTGCCGCCTCTGGTTCCGGGTGGCATTTACAAAAACCTACTCTTTCCGAATTGTAATGCAGAACATGCACATATATGTCTCTTATGGAACTATAGAAAAGATTGAACACATCTTATGTCTCTGATTCTAGTACGATGTCGAACGTGAAGCTCTCCGGACAGCATTGAACCTGCTGGACTCTAGAGCGTTTTCGGAAATGACGATCCTTGGACCATGGCAGTACGCGTCAATGGCACAGATGTTGTTACAGTACCTCAAGTCGACAGGTCTTGGTGACCGTGTTTAGACTTGGTGCGAACCTGCAAATGTGCGCGAAACTGTGTTCTATCTCCTCTATTTCTCTTTTTATCCCTGTACCCCATCCTCCAGTGTGGGGTAGAAAACCAGACGTACGTTTGATTAACATCCCTGCTTTTGCTCTCTTCTATTTCTTTCTCTGTCTCTCTTTCTTCGCCTGGGATCCGTTGATACGGGGCTCTCACAAGTAATCGCTCTGTTTTCCGTTACATGTCATTCAGAAGGCACGTACAAAAAGTCGGTGTCCAAATATATATATATATATCAAGAAAATAAAACAAGAAACAGAAAGTAAAGAAAGCAAAATCTCTGGACTAAGACTGATCTGGCTTTCAAAACCAGTCCGCGATATCCCTCTTCTTTTCATACGTTTCTTCTTTATATTAGACCACTACTTGTAGTAAGATTTGGCTTGTTATTTATTGTTGGCTTCTTTTCCCAAATCTTGTTTTCTTGTCGAGCAGCAGAGATTAGTTCGCCAGTGAGCGAAACGATGGGGATTGCTCCGCACAACCCACATTAACGTTATTTCGTTAGCCTAAAGCTCAGCAGAACGAGCTTTTCCTCTTTACTCGCCCTGAGCAAAGAAATACATCTAGTGAAGGTCTTGTTGCTACAATAGTAATAGCAATTTACCGCGAAGGCATTCTTCATTTTGTAATAGTGCATTTGTCTACGAGCGCTCGGAGTCTCGCGCTTATTGCTGAGAAGCGATGCTGAAATTGACCAAGCAAGAACAATAGATCATGCTGCTCACGAAAAAAAGTAATGGCAACCTCAGTGCACAGAAATATTTTTTTCCTTCGTTTATTTTGTGGTTGTTTTATACGTTACGAACACCAGAAGTTTTTTACTAGTATGTATCCCAACGAAACCAAGGTGCTGTTGCCCGGCTTGTAGGTTGGTCGAGAAAAGTATGCTCTACTGACGAAAATGTGGCATCGTCAGGAATGTTTCTTCCAGCAATTCTTATATTCAGTTTTATCCGTTTATTGCAGCACTTTCGTTTGAATAACAACTTTATCAACAGCTTGTCGCTTCATGTTGCAACTCGTCGTAATGTGAACGAACATTATATATATATATATATATATATATATATATATATATATATATATATATATATATATATATATATATATATATATACGATGATTCAATGAATATACATATATATATATATCCATGGGACCCACCGTGCATGCTTAGTGGCAATGGTGTTGGGTTGCTAAGCATGAGGTCGCGGGATCGAATACCGGCTACGTAGGCCGCATTTCGATGCGGGAGAAATGCGAAAACACTCGCGTACTTAGGTTTAGGAGCAGGGTAAAGAACCCCAGCAAAGGACCTCTGCTCCAACAACCATGTATAAGGCTCGCTGGCGCTATGAACTCGGCGATGTGCAGTTGACAAACATCCCTGTGTTTACGTTTAGGAGGAAGATTTCCTTTGTACACTCGGCGACTTCGTCTGCATTTATGTGCGTAAATCTCCTACGGGTGCGCGTCGGGATTCGAAACATCGCGTGATATATGATCGGATCTCCTAAAGAGGTTAAACACCAGATGCAAAATGCAAACGTACGCATATTTAAATGAAGCAAAACAAGATATAAATAACGTATAGCCATCCTTTCAGTAACTAGCAGTCCGAAGAAGTTTTAGTTCGGAACTTCTTTCTAGTATTTATATTGAAGGCCCCTCACCTTCACTCAGGGGGTTCGCGAGCTGCAACCAGCATGACAAAGTACTAGTGGCGCAAAGAAAAGAAACTGCTTTAATTTACGATGTAACGAAGCACTCAAATAATTACCGCACTATCACGGCCGATAGCAGAAAAAAACAAGGCGACTGAAGCAAGCATCAGAAGAGCACCAGGCATACGCGACGAGCTGTTAGACCTGCAGTAGTATTGCTTTCGAAATAAAACGCTTTTCGCTACCTCCGCAGCACGCTCGGAAAGAAACCTAGACGGGCCGCGCCTCACCAGCGCCTCACCAGGCCCGCGCCCGCAAAAAGCCCCGAAAGCCGTCTCCGCTGCCTTCTTACCGGGCAGCCGCCTTCCCGCCAGCCCCCCGCGCGAGTTCTTACGCTAACGCGATTGGTGCGCATGCTCAATGCGACGAGTGCTGTTGTGGGCGCGCGTTTCAAAGGCTTCCCCCGTGCGCACTGCAGAGGAGGGCCCAAGGGCCCGACAATATATAGTCAAAGAACCGGCTGCTCTATAAGCATGGTGCTCTATGCATAAGACATTTTTAAGCACTTATTGAGCTGCCTGCACAACGCTTATAACCTCGAAAGCTGCTTGGTAGGCCGAATGTTCTACGGTGAGGGAGAGAGATAGGAGAGAGGAAAGAAAGGGAAGTTAATCAGATGCACATTCGGGTTGCTACCCTGCTCTGGGGTAGAAGGATATAGAGACGAAAAGAGAGAAGAAATATGAAGAATGAAGGGGAGAGAAAGTGCAATAGTTCCGTGCATACGTAATGGTGCGCAGCAAGTCTATAAAAGGTCGCACAGACAGGTCGACTCGAGTTCCTGCAGCATTGTTCTCGTGGCTTCCTGCGCCAGCGACTCGCATGGTTGCGTTCTAAGGATCTCTGTTTGGAAAAATAATCTTGGCTATAGCCGGTTTGGTGCTGTTTGGAGAGTTGCACGCTCTACGTTGTGCCGGGAACATAGGCCCAAAACGTGTTCAACAGTTTATTTGCTTCCGCAAGGGTTGCACATACGCGGGGCTCTTTCTCCAATGCGGAACAAGTAAGCCTTCTTAAATGCCACCGCAGGCCACATGTGTCACAACTATGTCAGATCAGAGCGGGAAGCTTTTTATGGCACACGCAGCTTTAAAGAATAATCCATTGCATGTCGACGATACGTGGAGACCTAGGAAAAGACCAATATATAGCGTGGAAATAAAGTTACCTTGCAGCGTCAGCTTTCGTTTGGGTATCGAAACCGTCCGGAGCTCCTCTATGAGGGGACTGGGCATAATCTACAACGTCAGTACATTAAAAATAACATGACAACACATGACATTTAGTGCGTTGTTGACAATTTCATTTCGGATCGCGAAGCCTCAGGGGAAATCCTAATTTCTGCAGCCACATTTTGAAGATGAAATAGAAAGATGCCTATGCGCTGCAGTTCCCTCGCATATGTCAAAACGTCAGACACAGTAAACATCGACTTCGTGGCTTTCTGTACGTTTATCTGTGCTCATGCTTCTAAAATAGCCTCACGGCTGTCAGCCCACGCGCGAAGTTACCAGTGCGACCCTGCTTGAATTCGGCTGCCACGTCCAATGTTTCCTCGGAGCACTAACGCGCATAACATGAGTTACAACGCGAGACCACTCTGCTACCCGCTTTCGCGTTGTAGCTCATTCTAAGCGCGATAGTACACCTTCTTTCCGTTCCCAATAGCCTAGCGCATTAAGCCGTGAATATATTTCAGAGAGCACAAATGCCATCACTCTAAAGTTGCAGGAAAGACGAGTATTTGACACACATTATTCCAAAATTATTGAAAATAGTAATACCTCGGCATAAGTGGGCTCCTAGTGAACAAGCTCGATCTTACTAGAATATTACGAAGGGATATCGCCGTGCCTCTATAACGCCGAGTTTCCGTGGAGATATGTGCAGATATTCCTTTTGCGCACTAAGGATTTAAAGTGAGAATTTCCGCGCATTGTCCATAACATTCATTCACCCTCAACGCGAAAATTGGAAACTGAAAATTTCCCTCGTAACCATGAGTTTTTCCTTCGATACATGATGAAGTAATTATTTGCCCAAGAGCAGCGTTGCCAGACGAATTATAGTGTTTTTTACGTTCCATAACCAGCTCTGACTTCCTTAGCTATGTAAAACCTGATCAAAAACAGGACTAGCCACGCGAAAAAATGATTGACGGTGATTGAGCCTTGAAGGAGACATCCGGCAGGGCCTTAGAAAATTCAATATAACGAGAAGAACGCGCACAAGCAGCTATCTCCATGCCAACGGCCTTGCTAAACTTAAGTTACTGTAATGTGAAACGACACAGGCAAATAGCGATGTCAATGCGCGACACCTTGGGACCAGAAGCACATTTTGCAAACGAACCATCAGCAGCAAAGTGACAGAGGTGTCTCCCTCCCGCACACATTCGAACAATCCATATTCTTGTTTTCCTGCTTGCAATGACCTTGCTTTTGACTCTATGCTTCCTGACGTATGGCACGTACTTGGCGCTCATGTTTCGCTTATATTATATTGTAACGGACAGTTAAGGGAATACAGATACAACTATTTATTGTGGGCGAACTTGTGCCCTGGGGTAAATAAAAAGCACTGCCGCGGTCCAAACGGGAGATCAGGAAGGCCTTCTTCTTCTCTCTCGAGCGTCGCTTCAACTCGTCTTCTTCTTGTAGACGCCGACAACGGCCACCTGCGATGCGAGTGCGTGCGGCGAAAACACGTGCCATCATTTCGTCTTTTCCTTCAATACGCCGTTGTCGTCTTGAGGGGGCGCACGAACCTGCGCGCGTTGTTTAAATGTTTCTGCCTTGTATCAATATGGTGAAACTGGCCACGGAACAAGTCAGGCAAGCCAACGCCCGACTCCGTTAGACGACAGCTTGCCACAAAAATGCATCTTCGCCTGTAATACGCAATTTCCCCTTTTAGGTTTCTGGCTGTTTCACAACTAACATAGCATTTAGTTCCATACAAAATCAGTAAACAATGAAGCCAATGAACGCACAGTGGGTATCAGCTGTGGTTGAGCCAGGAATTTCGAAAATAATGAGGAAGATAGAAAGGGAACCAAAAGATAACTTGCCGCCAGTGGGAACCGAACACACAGCCTCCGCATTACGTGTGCACTGCACTACCAATTGTGCTGTGGCGACGCCTATAAAACCCCCAGTATCTTGGGTATTTATGTGTATTAGACTTAGCGTTGAAAGTGTTAGCCAGTGCCACTGAGGCTTATAGCGGGCGTATGTGGAACATCCTATTCTCGTCCCTTTCCATTCTTGGAAAGTTTGTGTATTGTCTGCTTTTTTTTCTACTCTTCTTTTTCTTTGTTTCGCACCCATTTCCTCTTCCTTGGTACAGGGTAGCCAACAGGAGATATCCTCTGGTTAACCCTCCCTGTTTTTCCTTTGCCTTTATCTGTCTCTTTCTCTCTTAACCTTCCACGTCCGAGCCCCGCAGGTGCCATCGATACTACGACAGTACGACTCGATGGTGACACAAGTATAAAGGATATCGCAAACAAAAAGTAGTGCAAATGCTTAGCACAAGAACTATTCCATTGCGGCTATAATAATCTGCATTACTGTTCACCAGTATGCACAACATACTCTCAAACAGGCGCAGTGAACACGTCAGCGCTGTTGTGGGTAACTATACGCTGTTAGATGATGATGATTGGAATCTACTTTGAAATAGGGTGGTCAGAAATAGTGACCTAGACTGCTTGAGTTAGACAGGACAGCTATACATGCTCTTAATATTAGTATTTTTGTATACATCGTCGCGTATACATTCAGATAGCAGGAAAATTTATTATCTTAAGCAAATAATCTACATCCCGCGGTTTTTACGTTATGTTGGCAACCTGTACGTCCCGATATAATCTGTAAACAAGTCGATCGAAGTCAAAACTTGGTTTTTGCTGAAATCGACGTCATTTTCATTGTGCTTGTGACAGGTGTTACGGCTACAGAGCTGTTACACCCTGTGGCCTTTCGCGCCTCGACTCCGTTTATTCGTGACGTTATGAAAACGTAGCCGATTCGGTATGACACTCGCTTCGAGAGGCGAGCAATTTTGCCGGCCGAGAGGGTGGGAAACTCCGCCGTGACTCAGCGGCTCGACGTCAACGATTCAGGGATGGCAAGGCTAACGGAAGGCGCTCTTTAAATCCAAGGCCAGCCGGAAAGGCTCTGTGGACCTCGTAGTGACCTGGTATAGAGTCCCCAAATTAGAGAGTTTTGCGGCCTCTTAAGAAGTACTTCATGTCAAACAAACTCGGAGATGATGTGATTTTAGGGAGACCACTTTGGGAGATAGTCTCGCTTTCGCGTAGCTTGGCTCGTCCCGGCACAGATCCCCTCAAAGCATGCCGTCCCCTCAAAAATACTTGTCGGGGACGCCTTCGGGAACGATAGAGTCACCCGAAATTTTGCGAAAGTGAACCTATCTCTGAAAAGGATCGCCCAAGAGAACTTATTTCCCAATTGTGATTTCTTGAATAAAGGTGCCATTTCTTTTTCCTTTGATCTCGCGTTCATTTGCACTTTCATTTTTCTTCTTTCGCTTGACTAGATAGTCGGCCCTCGCGTTACAATCGTGGTCGCGTTACATTCCAGTAAACACGGAAGTTTAATACTATTAATGGCTGCCTCGGGTGCCTATATTACATGATGCAGTTTTCATTTTCGCATTCAGCGCTGTCTAAAGACATAGATAGCAATAACAGCCGGCGCTTAATATATGTATGAACAAAAGTGCCCGTTTAAAATTACAAGTGATCCCGTGCTAGAAAGAGCATTATATCACCCATCCCTCACTTCACGGATTTGGTCACAACGGACGCGTGAATTGATTAGTTATGACAGCGCAGCTGAATCTTATACGCAAATGAAAGAAGAAACACGGAACTATAAAACGGGAAGTCAACAGGAACCATCGATGTTTTCAGGCAAAGGGTGCATTTTGATGTCCCTCTAATTTTTACGTGTAAAACGAGTAATACTGTGCATTACAAGCTCTCGCACTCGTCACTGCGATCCGAAACAAATGCAAGCTGTCGCCAACAGTTGCAGGTTCAACAAGCGCCCTTCAATATACAGCGTGCTATCAAAACACTTCAATAAAACGCGGCGTCAGCCCATATCAGCCTCCACAGAGCGGGACGCGGTGCCTCCCGTCTGATTGGCAGCACTCCCTAACGGAGGCGTGGCGGTCGCGAATCTCACCGCTATTAAGGAGCGTACCGCGACAGGTTCATTCCACAGATTGAAATCTCGTCCATTGTTTTCCATAGCTCACAGGAGAATTACATCCCTTTTCGAGCGTTAAACATTGCGTAGCGCGGAAAAAAAATGTTGAGCCTGGCCCTTCCTTCCCTGTCGCATGAAACATAAAAACAAATGTTGACAAGCTATATGAGCCGTGCCCTCTGCTCATCACTGTCCAAAATAATTGCGCTCTGAGGAAAAGAAAACAATATTCCTAAACGATTAATCTGAGTGACACTCCGGAACAATACCTCCTGACGTTCTGTTATATATATGGTTAGTTTAATGAGTCACTGAATACGTTTCCGATTCGCGGTGCCAGAACGAAAACAATATCGATTCTTTTGTTCTATATTCTCTGCGAAAAACTTAAATTCTCGTTATCGGCACACGATAGAAACCTTGCTTAATCTTCATAAGCCTAGCGGTTCTCATTATTCGTTCTTGTACCTTTGACGAACCAGACTTACAGCAGGTGTGTTGAAAAACGCACTTTAGTTAGGGAAACAACGAAACTTGTCTGATCAGTGATCCCGCGTCCAATGTTTTCTGTTCGAAGTTGAGTATTTTCCTGCATTGTCTAGCAAGTAAACTAAACTGCAGAGACAACCAATGGCTTTGCTTCTTTTTTTTTGTTTTAGGAGCGGTGTTAGCTTTTACCCGGCTGCAGAGGGCGTCGATGAAGTTATAGCAGTAGCGTTAACTTGAAGAAACATCAGCAGCGGATAAATACCGGAAAAAAATTCAACAATGTTCAATGCGCTTGCTGAAAAGGATTTAAAGGATTAGATACACAAAGCAGAAGATGAATGCGATTTCAAGCAGAAAGTCAAGGTAGCGTAAGGCATTTGCATTTGAAACTAACAGGGGTATACGCTTGAAAAGATATGTCGAGATTTCGTTTAGAAAAGGAACAGCTTGTTCCTGTTCTTTGTCCATACTCGTTCAGTGCCGAAAGAGAGCGAATGTTTAACAACCTAAGGTTAATCCTGAGCGGCACTACAAGGGTTACTCTTGTTAAGCGAGATATCCATTGAAAGATAAAAGCAAACAACACTGAGCTTTCGAGCATATAATTGAGCGTATGAAACTCGGCTAATTGCGTTCTCTCGCTTTTTTGCAACTTACCTTCCTTTTTAGCTCCTGCGCTGAATTCCGGCACTAGAATACCGATGGCATGCATGGTTAGCAATAGAACATTTTTAGCGGGGAAGAAGAAGAAGAAGTGTATCTGTTCGGTCGCTGTTTTTGTGCGGTGCTCTGAGTTTTCTGGTTTTTTGGACATTTACGGCTACCATTGACGACGATTGATCAACAAGACGTCGGGCGAAGGTTCAACGAGCCAGGCGCCTTACAGGTACGACATTTCCTTTTTGAGAACCTGGCTATTACCCTGCCGCTACGGTGGTCGGAAGCCGAGAACATCGTCACGAGCCTTATGCTCGTCCAAACGTAACAAGCCACATGAATGATGCTACGGGCCGTAATGAAAAGCCTGGGGCCTTGCAAGCGTCACAAAGCTTCATAAAGCCGGCACGTTTGGTTCTCCACAACTCGGAATCAACTTCAGCGAAATCAGGAATAATGTCTGACGGTGAATTCGAGAGCAAGAAGCCTCGCCTAGAAGACAAGTACGATGACACAACATCGAATTATGAGTCAAGTGATGCAGAAGAAATGGGTGAAGACGCACCATTTACTTTGGTCACGTACAAGAAAAAGCGAGCCGAAGGCATTCCGGTTGTCTTTCGCCCAAGTGAAGGTACTACTTTTTGGCAAGTAAATCCAAACCGAGTGTCTGCCGAAATAGTTTCCGCTGCCAAAGAAAAAGTACAGTCTTTCAGGACCAACAGAGATGGGAGCTTCAGTGTCAGCGTTGCTTCCTTAGCGTCGGCGAAACGCCTTTTGATGCTCTCAAGTGTAGGCGGCTTGGAAGTCAAGCCCTTCATCCCAGAGTCATACACGCGAAACGTTGGCAAAGTCAAGCATGTGCCTCTGCAGTATACAAATGAACAACTCCTAGACTTCTTGAAAGACGCAGGAGTTATATCGGCACGCAGGCAGATAAGGTATTCCCGCCAAGAAGATGGAGCGGTACAGTCACATCCACTTCACACGGTAATTCTGACTTTCAGAGACGACCGCCCTATTCCAGGAAGAATTTACTTGGGTTTCACCAGTCACCCTGTCGAGGAATACCTAGGACCAGCACTTCGCTGCTATAATTGCCAGAGATTTGGGCACATGGCGAAAACCTGCCGTAGCACACGTCGATGCAAAATCTGCTCAGAAGATCATGACCACAAGGAGTGCAAGTCAGTTCTTCAACCTAAATGTGCAAACTGTGCGGGGAACCATGCCGCCTCCTTCTCAGGCTGTCCTCAGAAAAAAGCAGCGGCACAAATGCGTCGACATGAGCTCATCCATGGAAGACAACCGCGACGCAATGAACCCGCCCCAAACCTTGAGATTGTTCATCCAGTGCCAGATCACCCACCTCAGAGGGCACCGGAACCACCACAGCCAAGAGCACCAACAAGCTATTCCTCCTCTAGAGAACAACCAACAGTGCAATCAAGAGACCAATTAAGAAGATCACAGTCAAGTTCCCAGTCTTATGCATCAGTGCTACGGAAACCCAGACGACAACAGGCAGAAAGTAATACACAAGCAAGCTCCAGTACTCGCACACATTCCTCTCAGCGACCTTACTCATCTACTGCAGAAGTAACACCAGATAATAGCGAGCATACCACAGCATCGGTGACACAACTGATTTTGCCAATGCTTTTCGCAGCTCTTAAGGCAATCCTATCTGCTCTGCCGGAAGCAAACAACCTACCAGAAGTGAAAGCCTTGTTGCCTCTAGAAGCACTATTGTGTCAACAATCCGGGCCCAAACTGCGGCAGGCACTACATGAATAACCACTATAAAAATGTCTCCATATTTCAGTGGAATGCCAACAGTCTTCGAAGGAAGTGTGCTGACTTTCGTAAACTCCTTGTACAATACAACTTCCCAATACTTTGTATTCAAGAGGCGGGAATCAATGACGACTTTCGCCTCTCAAATTATGTGATATACAAGACTTCTCGTCAAGGTGCTGTGAGCAGAGTGCTCCTGTGCGTCAGAAAGGACCTACCATCTTATCAAATTCAGTCCAGTGATTCAGACTTCCCGGAATTCATCGCATGTAAAGTATCCTTTGGCAAGCTCTGTATAACAGTGATTAATCTATATCTACAACCTTCAAACCGGATTTCAGTAGAAGCGCTAGTGGATATCTTCAAGATAGCTCATTCTAATGTATTTATATGTGGCGACTTCAATGCACACAACATCATCTGGGGCAGTGATCATTGTGATGCACGGGGTAACGTTATAGAGTGCGCCATAGATAAATGCAACTTGACTGTTTTAAACGATGGGTCGCCAACATTCCTTCGTGGATATAATTACTCGAGCTGCATAGATGTTACCCTGTGTTCACATGATCTAGTGAACGGTGTGGGATGGACAACAGATATAGAAACGCGCGGAAGTGATCATTTTCCCATCCTTGTTAACCACCCTAGCATGCACTGTGATATCAGGCGTTACAGCAGACTAACCAACTGGCAAGCTTTTCGGTACCGCCTAACGGATCAAATTAATCAACATGCAACAGTGGAAAAATTTACAGAATTTTTGCAGGACAATATGAACATATGCACAAGGCAGCTCCCAATTCCAAAAGATTATGCTGCAGTTGACGGAGAATATGAACACCTAAGAGCCATCCGACGCCGATCCGAAAGAGCTTACCGACGGAGCGGAAGTTTAGAAGCATACAGAAATGCTCAGAAAATACACAATGTAATGCGCAGACGAATGGAAAATCTAGGCAAACGGCGCTGGCGCGACTTCTGCGGCACGCTGTCCCCTCACACGGTTGTCCCACGAATTTTTCTAGTAATTCGTTCTTTAAGCGGGCCTGTAACACAGAGCTTCCCAATTCGTGCTCTCGCTGTAGCACGGGACACGTGTGAAATAATAGTTGCAGATGAATTTTGTGAGCTTATTTCCAGACCTGCTTTTTCATCGCAATGTGGAGAATTTGATATTTCAGCAGTGTTGGCTAAGCGCAAAATTACTGCTTGCTACTGGGCCCAACATCCTCAATTAGATCATACTTTCACATTAAGCGAGCTTCAATGTGCAATTGCATCATGTCGCCAAAAGTCCGCTGCTGGGCCGGACGGCATTACGTACAATATGCTAAGAAACCTCGGACCGACAGGTACAAATGCTCTCTTAGACATCTATAATAACTTATGGATAGAGGAAACTGTACCTGATTATTGGAAAGTCGCTCGAATCATACCAATTTTAAAACCTGGTAAGACGCCCTTGTGCCTTGAATCCTTCCGCCCTGTTAGTTTGACAAGTTGTTTATGCAAAGTAATGGAGAAAATGATTGACGCGCGACTTCAATGGTGGTGTAATGAAACGAATGTGCTGTCCAACTACTTAGTAGGTTTTAGAAAACATAGATGCACAATGGATGCAATATTAGATATAGTAACCTGTGTGGAGCACGAGCGTGCACGTGGGAACATGACTATAGCAGTATTCCTAGACATCAAGAGGGCATTTGACACTGTTAGTCACGTTCATGTTTTGCTAAGCATGTTGGAACTTGGTCTGTCTGGCAGGTCCTTGCGATGGATTTCTGAATTTCTATCAGGTCGCAAAATCTTTGTTCAGACGGGTGAAGGAAAGAGTGCTGAACATGTTGTCAAACAGGGAGTACCACAGGGAAGCGTACTCAGCCCCTTCCTTTTTAACTGCGTCATGGCTGATTTACCAAGAAGGCTGCCATCACAATTAAAATTTTCACTGTATGCAGATGATGTGTGTATTTGGACATCTGGGTCTAATGCTCAACTGCTTCAAATGGCATTGCAAGACGGCATAAATATAATCAACAAATTTTTGAGGGAGAGAGGAATGGTACTATCACACGCAAAGACAGCTGTATTGCCCTTCACTCGAAGGCAGTTAAAAAATTTCACTCTTAATCTGGAAGGACACCCTCTAATGATTGTCACACAGCATCGATTTCTAGGCATAATACTTGATAGGCAGCTATCCTGGGCACCCCATATAAAGAAACTCGAAAACGAGGTCAATGCCGTAGTGACTGTACTTCGCAGACTTGCAGGCACATCATGGGGCGGATCAGTATCGTCCATGATGACTGTTTACAATGCATTAATACGACAAAAAGTTGCGTATTCCGCGCCCATCTTACACGGACTTTCCCACACTTCAGAAGAGCGACTTCAAAGACTTTTAGCTAGAGGACTACGCCTATGTCTAGGAGTTCCACGAGCGACTTCTAGTTCTCTTGTAATAGCTGAGGCTCGCCAATCACCATTTCCAGTTATGCGAACTACAGAAACATGCCGGCATTATTTCCGTCTTCAAACCCAGCATAAAAACCACCCATTGGCTCTAGACATAATGAAACGAGATAGAAGTTATGTTCATATAGAAATTCAAGAAAATCTTCACATATTGCCAAGAAATGAATTTTGGAACTCAGACATCGAGTATCCTCCATGGCTGCTTACAGTTCCAAAAATCGAATTGTCAGTAGATGGGATATTCAGCAAAAGAGACATGTTCATTCGAGCTGCTCAACAACTAGCGCTGTACCAGATATATATGCGGTATTCAGGATACACACACGTCTATACAGACGGCTCCAGTACAGCAACCTCTTCAACTTCATCATTCATTATACCGCACCTCAACAAACAAGAATCATTTAAGTTATCTCGTGCGACTTCGTCCACAACGGCTGAACTGTTCGCAATCCTATGTGCGGTAAAATTTATATTGTCAGTAACAGAAGCGCAAAAATGGGTAATTTTCAGCGATTCACAGGCGGCTCTAACATCACTCTGCAGCACAAAGGGGAAAACATTCAGTGACAGTATAATATACGAAACACTTAAAAACCTCACAAAGGCAAGCGAAGCGAAACATGCAATAGCATTCCAGTGGATACCAGGGCATTGTGACATTCCTGGCAACACAGCAGCCGATGAAGCAGCACGACAAGCACACCTCAAAGATGATACATCTCCACTCCCAATATCAAAGGATGAATTACGCTGCATTATAAGGACAACGTCTCTCAAAATGTCTAGAAACACTTGGTTTGACCAGAATTCTAAGAGCTCGGACTTATACCATATTGATCCATTTATTGAATTCAAATTTTCATTGTCATTAGATAGAACTATGGAAACCCTTATTCATCGATTAAGGCTAGGCACTGCCTACACAAAGCATTTCTTACACAGAATTGGCCGTGCGGAAACCCCCGAATGTGATTGTGGATTTGTAGACGAAGATATATATCACCTCCTTCTAGATTGCCCCCATCACGACACACCAAGAAGCCGACTTAAATCAGCGCTAATTAAATTAGACCGCAGACCTTTCAGTCTAAGGAAAATTTTGGGCCCTTGGCCAACAACGGCCTTGCAGAAGAGCGCTTTAAAAGCACTAAAGAGTTTTCTTGAAGACAGCGGCATTGCTGGAAGTTATTAGCACTTTCATTGTTCTCTTCATTTCATTGTCACTGTGTATATCCATCTGTTTGTGAATTATATTATGTTGACTGTTCTGTTGTGACTGTATGTGATAATGCATTTACACGATGTATTTACCACCCGCTGACTAGATAATGTGTTATTAGGCGGCAATATCTTTTGTACTTTTGAGACTTTCATCTACATAAGTGTGGAGACATATACATTGTATATTGTATGTACCATGTGTTCCTTACGTCATAGTGTTCCTGTGGAAACGCTGCGTGATAACTGTATGTGATAATGCATTTACACGATGTATGTACCACCCGCTGACTAGACAATGTGTTATTAGGCGGCAATATCTTTTGTACTTTTGAGACTTTCATCTACATAAGTGTGGAGACATATACATTGTATATTGTATGTACCATGTGTTCCTTACGTCATAGTGTTCCTGTGGAAACGCTGCGTGATAAGTCCTGGTGCTTGGGTGAACAGACTATTTGATATGTAACCTTGAACCCTGTACGATGTGTGACGGAACCACTCAAGAGATGAGGAGTAGCCGGCGCCTTAAATTGTGCGCCAACATCTCCTTATATCATATCAATAAAAAAAATAAGTTCAAAAAAAAAACATTTTTAGCCATATTGCTGGAACTGGCTTAGATTTGTATATATAATTTTTTATGCAGTTAGACAAACTTCAGGTAAAAAGAGCACAAGTGCGTGCTACACGCATGCAGAGTACGGCGGGTGCAAGTGAATTGCTTTATAAATAAAGTCATCAAGGGTCATTGGTGTAAAACTTCGATACTATTCTTGACTATTGCTAACGCTTAAATTTTGCACGGAATCTTTCTTTTTGTTCTTTTTTCTTTTATTGGCTTTTGCAACAACGACGATAGAGCTGGTTAGTGGAAAACATTATTTCTATCATCGACATAATTTTGCCACTCCTTCTGTTTTGATGGATTTTTTCACGATTGTGTGAAGAATTGCCGTTACCTATGTCACGGCGATGAAATAGCATCTTTATTAAGCCACTACCGAGGTTTCTCTCTAGTATCGGCAACTGCTTCGACGGTGTGAGAAAACGCGTCAGGTGCCAGGGACGACACGGAGCCGTACTCCGCATCAGCTGATCAATTTTCTGAAGCGTGAGTCCGTAGCATATATTGCTTCTTTCCTGGCGGTACCTTCGATGCTTCCTTGGTGTCTCGTTCAATCCAAAGTCCACCTCACTATACCTGTTGTACAGGAGAAAGCACAGTTCTCCTTGCCAGCTCTGAAACAGCTTAGCTAATGGCTCGTCTTGTAGTAGAGGTAAAGCGAGTAAATACACATATGCAAATCGACGGTTCAGCTATAGCTCAGCAGTTGAACATCCCAACAAAAGTAACCACCATCATCATCAACCTGGTTACGCCCACTGCAGGGCAAAGGCCCCTCCCATACTTCTCCAACAACCCCGGTCATGTACTAATTGTGGCCATGTCGTCCCTGCAAACTTCTTAATTTCATCCGCCTACCTAACTTCCACCATCACTCTATCATCATCATCATCATCATCATCATCATCATCATCATCATCATCATCACGTAACCCCCATCGCTCTCTAATAACTGCGACTGCTGTTAGAAAGCTACAGCTTCTGTACTTGCAGCCCTTTGTGTCACCATTTCTTTGATTACGGACAACCACACAAATGGTCGATTTGCTCCTACTCCAAGGAGGCACTGCAGTGTTACTGTAAGGCTTGCTTCACCGTTAACATGAATCTTTTGTATTTGTGATTAAAGAAATAATCCATAACCTGGCTGAGAAAGGACACCAGGTTCATTTTAGTGGTTATCGGAGCCACTGTGACATTATCGGCACTGACAGAGCGGATGAAGGTGCTTGATTAGTTCATGGAGAAAACAAGTATATATTAATCTCACTTTCAAAGACGTACGTTGCAAGGAAACTCTGTATAGTTGTTTACATGCCGGTGCACTTTAACTGATTGAAATGGGCTGCCATTTCCGACAAACCAATCACAATTCCCCAGATCTTACCTGAAGAAAAAGAAAGCACTGTAGGCCAAGCAAGTACTCAAATTTCCATCAGTGTTACTCGTAGGAAAGGGATGAATCTGGCCGGATTGCTCTTGCAGGTCGCCTCACGAGCCAGTCGGGAAGAGTTACCATGGTCTCATGTCGTGCAACGAATGCGCCAGATAGGCCAACTAAGAAACTGGCAGTACTTCTTTCTTTCTTTCTTTCTTTCTTTCTTTCTTTCTTTCTTTCTTTCTTTCTTTCTTTCTTTCTTTCTTTCTTTCTTTCTTTCTTTCTTTCTTTCTTTCTTTCTTTCTTTCTTTCTTTCTTTCTTTCTTTATTTCTTTCTTTCTTTCTTTCTTTCTTTCTTTCTTTTGTAAAGTGTGACGGCATCGCAGTTACACGAGAATACTGCTACTAGGACAGTAATTAAGGAGGAAGCGAGCAGTTTCATCGCGTAACAGGATAAAGCATAAATTAAAGTTAAATAAGTTAAGTTAAATAAAGACAGTGAGGTTAACCGGATAACGGTCTGGTTTGCTACCCTGCACTGGGGGAAGGGGAAATGAAAGGTGGAAAGAACAGCGGAGAGGAAAAAGCAAAGAAACGAAAATAAGGTAGCAAAGGTCCGTGGACGTCATTGCAGTCTCTCCTATAGGCCAGTCTAACGTAAAAATTTCAAGAGTGCCTTCATTGTCTTGTGGTGTAACGACTGTATAGGTCAGTGTTCCAGAACTGTCTGCTCCGAAAACAACCGGTCGTCAAGACGCGCCAGCGCAGTCGCTAGTGACTGCCTGTGTGCGCTGTATCGGATACAATGACAAAG
The DNA here is from genome assembly GCF_038994185.2 of Dermacentor albipictus. Lineage (NCBI taxonomy): Eukaryota > Metazoa > Arthropoda > Arachnida > Ixodida > Ixodidae > Dermacentor > Dermacentor albipictus. The sequence goes on from NC_091821.1 coordinate 371,636,309, forward strand.
AGCGTGTTCGATAGTTTCCTCGTCGCCCCAGTGGTCATACACGGCACTATCCTCCCATCTGATGCAAAAAGCAAACGACTTCGTAAATGCGACGCCAAGCTACAATCGGTAAGGTATCGTTGTCTCGGGTCGCGATAGTACAGGTGGAGGATGAAGTTGCAGACAGGGTTCCAGTCGATGTAGATGAACCATATTGCATAATTCACAAAGCGCGACTTGAAAGAGCCCGAAGAAACGTGTGCTTGCGTCCTTTTTCCGCAGAAAGTGATACAAATGATCCAGCTCGCTCAGCAGTCCACCTTGAAAAAGAATGACGTTGATAATACGAAAGTGCTTCATTCTGGCTCTGTAAGCCGCAGTAAGATGCGTACGTAAGCGATTGCACAAGCCCTGCTGTATACCTCACGGGATGTTATCCATAGCGATTCAAGGTTTGCAGCTACAGCATTTCAAAAAGGCACCGTTCACAAACACGTCCTTAGACTTGTGGGAGCAAGGAAATCACGCACCACTTCATTTATTGGTTTCCCGCTCATCAAGGTCATGTAGAGGATGCTCCTCCCAACCTCAACCAGTCGGCTCACGGGGTGCCGCGCGGACTTGTCCACCGTGCTATCCCTGACGAATCTGAAGACCGAGGATAGGACAGAAAACAGGGACACGCCCTCCACCTACAACGACATTATTAAACACTACTATCTCAGCCGCAGAATGTACTTCTTTCCTCATCCGCTGCTCAATAGAGCTCAAGCACTTGCACCGTCTACTACAAACGAATACAATCCCAATCCGTCGCTCTTACATACGATTTATCCGGATACTTACACCGATGGTACTTGCCGCGGTTGCGGAGAATTATATCCACTTTAGAACACATGCTCTGGGTCACGCTCTATCATTGATAACAACTAGGCCAGATGGGAGGCGGCTCACCGCAACCCTCTTCTGGCTGACCAACTCTCGGCTGCCCAGCAGGCCCACGATGCGGCCGAGAAACTTGGCCTTCCGGTTCCCACGTGGGAGCAGCCCGCTTCGTGAAGACTCACGATCTGCAGGACATCAATAACGTTTCACCATACCATACCATACCATACCCTACCATACAATTAATTGCGTTACAAACATTGTAGGTACATTATTATGATATTATTATTATGTATTATATTAATACACTAATAGCTACAACTCGTAGCGCAGTTGAACTTACCCGTACCATGCACGGAGATTTCTTGGGATTTCTTGGAGTTTATGCTCTTGCACGCATGCAAGAGCATAAACTGTATCATCATTTTGTTAAGAATAGAGTGGTTGTACTTTCTTTATTTTTTTTGTTGTAATTGTTACTGGAGTGAGAAGATAAATCGGAGGATATCGTGCCAGATAGGTTGCACTACCGCATACAATACGCCATATAGAATGCTTCTATGCTGTTTATAAAATACAAAACATGAGGCCTCCTCCTCATGCAATGAATGCAGGATATTATGGGAGCGAAGTTACTACAAAAACACACGAAAAACGGTCATGAAATTCCAAAGCTCAAGCCTGAGCGCCAGGTTTTGTGTCGACGAAATGACGCGTTGTTCGCATAGACAACACGATGCTCGGCCGTATGTAAAGTTGGGCGTTTTCGAATCACAAGCAGATTCTCATTTACGAGAATCTCGATCTTTTCTTCAGCGGCTGCGAAGTTTCATTGCTTTTCGCTGGTATATAAACTTACTTTTAAATTTTTCCTTTATTTTTGTAGATTTACCTTACCTCGCACAGCGAGATCTCTCTGACAGTTGTGGACGTTCTTCGACATGTTCCTACCGACGCATCGACCTTTACTAACGCGGTAACTAGGCACAAATTTGGCGAGATATCCTGATTCGACCCGATGTGTTATATGGTTTCTCTTCACTGTTTTCTTTTGTTTATCTCGCCTTCGCGATCGCTTCAATGAATAATCTAGTGCCCCTTTTAGAGGAAACTGTAATTCGGGGGCTACTACCTTATATATGGTAAAGGAGAAATTGTTTTTTTTTCTCGGCAACTGCTTCACAAATGTTGTTGGGGCTTGTTGCACTTAAAAGAAAACGTTAAAACTTAGTGGCTATTGGTAGCGAATACTTTATTTAGGTCATCAATTCTTTAATAAAAATTGTTGAAGATCGCAAATGTTCTGAAAACGAAACTATCAAGCTTATAACTCTGTTACTGAAGTACTAAAGTGCCAAACAGACGACACAAGAAGACTTCAGTAACATACACCAACTAGCCCCACAAAACATTCTGCTTGAATTACAACTCTGTAACTCAGCAATGAAAAAAACTGTATCAAAATTTTGCAATCGGCATCAAATAGTGCATCTAAAGCGGACACATTTGATGTGTTATACATGGCTCTCAAGCACGCCCCTAACATATCAGTGGGACTTTTGCAAAACTGTTGCAAACAATCTACCAATTAACATAAGACATAAATTCATATAACGATTTGTCCGCTTTAAATGTTCTAACGGATGCACCTTATAAAACTGCGGTAACTGTTTTTGGTGCAAAACTACGAATTTGTAAACTTCGTGCGTCTATTTCTTTTCAAACATAAAAACTCTTGGAAATCCCTTTTAATACATTGATGCCTTAAATCAAAATCACTCTTCCAACAACCACTAAAATTTAACTTTCTAACTCAAATGCAACACTTTTTATTAAAGTCGGCCCAGTGGTTATCACAAAAAAAAAGCGTTTCTGCGTTTTGCATGTGTTGAATAGGAAGTATCGAAGTTGGGTCCGAGCTAAAGCTTCCTCTTAACAACAAGAAAAGAGAAAAGGAAAGCCGTCACCATCGAATGCGGAAAGAATGCAGCTCGACGGAAAGTGTAGAAAAAGTGAAGTCGTCTCCAGCCGACCCAGTTTGAGGTGAGGCAAAAGTACGTAGAAGTTGCAGAGGCCGCGTTAGTCCAAGAGCTCAATTTGTTCTGATGCAAATCTTCCCCTGGTAAGCAAACACCACAGGCTGTGTTGACTTTTCGGAGCAAGAGCAAATCTCTGAAACCGCTTACAACTTTCTTGTTTTATGGTTGTTATATTTCATTGCCCTGTATGCTGTCGACTCCTAGCCCAGCGCCTACGGAAATGTAGAGATGTAAAAATTTCCCAAAAGCTAATCTTTGCCAAGTCAATGACAACGAAATCTAATTGAAATTAAATAACGTCAGCTGATCTAACGTCTCAAAGCATAACAATGGGCTATGAGGAACGCCGTAGTCGAGGGCTCGGCATTGCTTTTGACCGCGTGGTGGGGTTCTTTATCGTGCGTGAAAAGCAAGATACAAAAGCGTGTTTTCATACCGCCCCCATCGGAGTACGATTGCCTCAAACCGGGAATCGGACCCGCACTTCGCGTTCAGCTGCTCAATGCCTTAACCCCTCAGCCAGAGAGAGAGAGAGAGAGAGAGAATTTTATTGAGTCGAGCTCGACATCTTCTTAGACGCCGTCGATGGAAGTGGTTCCGTCTTCACGGGACCCGTATGCTTCCCTAGCCGCCTGGCCCATGGAGATCAGGACGAGCTGGTCTTCCAGGGCGGTGCTGGTTAGCAAGGTCTCCCATCGCTCAGTAAGGGTGGATGAGGGATGGGGTAGGGTAGTGGGGCAGGTAAGAAGTGGGGGTATTGCCTTGATGAAATCGCATACTCCAATGACGTGTTGGAGCGTGCCTAACTGAGTTTTGCAGAAGTTACAATCCTCCTCGCACCTTTCAGGATACATCTTGTTTTGGAGGTAAGGGTGCGGGAAGGCTCCTGCCTGTATCTGCATTGTTGTGCCATTACCACAAGCCCGGATTCCGAATCCGCAAGATGCAGAATTTATCCTGCGAGCGCCCAAATTCTCCCTTGAAAAGTCAAGATGCTGAGCCGTCAGGCAGCGGTGTCCTGCGGAAGAAGCATCGGCAGGCAACGTGTTCAAACGTGTCAGCAAGTGCCAGACAGCCCGGCGCCGCACCTCCTATTGCCTGGGGGTCACCGCGCGCGCGAACTCTGAACCGGGTGGCCAGCGCGGTCGCTGGTTGGACCTCTCGGACGACCGCCGAGTGCTGACTTTGTATTGGGCCGTTTGAGTGACAATGGTTCTCGGGGAGTATAAAGCCGCGAGCCGGCCGCCTCGAAAACAGGATCCGCCGATCCTCCGAGAGCACAGTACCGCTCTCGACTGGGGTGAGATCTCGGCCCCAGTGCCGACCCGTTCATGTCCTGTATAATGACCTGTATATAGTGTATAAAGTCCCTTTTGTTATTCTCATCGACGCCTGGCTCGGAGTCTTCGCTACCAACGCTCTGTCACGAAACGGGTGACGAACGCTACGGGACCACAAAGTCGTAATCGTGGTGCAGCGGTGCAAAGTCGTAACAGCATGTAGATCGCTTGCCGTTCTCTGCTAAGCGATTTATGAGGATCGGGTAACGTCGCCTCTCCGCCTTATAATGGTTGGTAATGTCTCTATAACTAATTATGGACTGTGGCTCACCTTCCTCTACCCGGAAGGGTAGAGGAAGGGTAGAGGGTTCTATCGCTCGGGCGAATTGGCGGGTAAGTTCGTTGCCCTCCAGCCCAGAGTGAGCCGGTGTCCATAATAACTCAACTTTCCTTTCAGGTACGTCGCATTTACTCTTGAGAATATCTAGTGCCTCAAGAGACACCCACCCCTTTCTGTAGTTGTTATACGCCTTTTGCGAGTCGGTGAGAATTCTTTACACCTTGGGGTGCGCGAGTGCTAGCGCTATCGCGGCCCCTTCTGCTACCTCCGGAAAAGACGTCTTGATGGAGGCACAGGTTACGAGCACATCCCGCGTCGTAACTGCCAGAGTGGCTTTCGATGAAACTTGGGTAACGAAGCGTCCGTGAAGAGAGTGACCCCCCTCTTCCGCTTGTACTATTTGACCCAAAGTCTCCGTCGAGGCCACTATACGAGCCGCTCTGCGGCCTTCGTTACGACCCGACCTCATGTTTCTAGTCAGCGGCTTACTGTGAATTTTAGGCGCCCACAACCTGGGTAACGGCCCCGCTTCCTTCCGCTCTGCCAGCCCAACTTGGGAAGAACGCGATGTCCCGCCGACGTCTGACTGAGTCGAACTCTTTGATTAACTCTTCGACGACGTTGTGCTTGGCCATGCCGAGAAGCTTGTCTGTCGAAGAATGCTTCAGAATGCCTAGCGCCATCTTGGTTGCTTTGCGTATAATGACGTTCAACTGGTCCCTGTCTTTCTTCATTAACTTGAGGTACGGCACCGCGTAGACGATGCGCGACGTCACGAAGGCCTGGACGAGCGTCAGTACATCGTCCTCCTTCAATCCCCTTTGTCTGTTTGTTACGCTTCTGATTATGCTCGAAATTTGTTCCGTTGAAATCTTGATTTGGTCGATCGACGCCCCCGCCTTGCCATTGTTCTGGAAGATGACACCCAGGATACGTGCTTGCGTGGTTGGTGCTTGCGTAGTCGTCCCGTCGATGGTGATACGTACGTTCTCTTTGTCTCCTTTCTTTCTTGTTGACTTGATGACGAGTAACTCTGACTTCTGTGGCGAGCAACTGAGGCCGCACGATTTAGCGAACTTGTGCACGGTCTTTGCCACTCTCTGAAGGGTCTCCTCCGTCCAACTCTCCGACCCTGCCCATCGACGTCCACAGAGTGATATCGTCTACATAGAGAGCGTGATCTATGCCCTCTATGTCCTGAAGCAAAGCCGGGAGAGGGAGGAGTGCCAGGTTGAAGAAAAACGGCGAAAGAACCGATGCTTGCGGGGTGCCTCTCTCCCAGGCCTATTGGTTTCAACTTCTTCTCTTCGATTTTGATCGTTGCCGTTCTATTGCTTAAAGAAATCCTGCACATATCTGAATGTTCGCTTTCCGCATCCCGTTTGGCACAGGTTACGGAGACTACTTTCGTGTGTGACGTTATCGAAGGCCCCTTCAGCCAACGCGGCGGGGAAAACTCGGTGAATTTCTCGTACCATAGCAATAGTCTCATGACTCGGGCCTGTAGGCACAAAAGAGGAATGCTTGTCGCTCGAGCTTGATTGCCTTATTTGAAAATGCGTAGCTCGTCGAAACGAAATGAGGGCGTTGTAGATCGATTCTGCACACAATTCACCCACAAAAAAGCAAACAACCAAAAAGTGAACGGGAAGCGTTTTGAGTGAAAACGTCACTTATTATGTACCGAAGCGAGAATATACATTACGCAAACAGCAGCAATCTACAAGCAATACTAAACAAGGACGAAATCTCATTTTAACCTGCTCACGTCCAGAACCGAAAGCACATGCCTGTACTAAATATTCAGAAATGCATTTGCCTAAGATGCCGATTTTTACGCAATCTCAACATGTTCTTCGCGTTGTCGGGGAACATTACACGCTTAAATTAGAGCACCATTTCGTGTGCTTTAACGGGCTATGAAAGTATTGGCTTATTGGCGAAAGTAATGACTAATCACTAATATTTGCCATACTTGCGAACTAAACACACTAAAAGCACCAGCTTTCAGCAGAAAAAGAAAGAAACAGATACCAGTGACAAGAAAAAGCAAAACTGAGGCTACTTAGGCAAAAACTTCGCAGCTTCGTCCAAAGTGCAAATCATAAACACAGAGCTAGCCTGCTTCCTCCGGTCGTCGTCAACCACCTTCTTTTCTATGCGGGAAGTGAAACATTGGCATAGTGCCACAGTTCGCCTTGAGCGAGATGCAAATTATAACGTTTCTGCTGTGCGCCGCAACCTCGAGGGAAGTTGGAGTGGAACTCCACTACCGAGCTCGGCCCACTATATCTAGGGGGCACAGCGTCGAGCGGCGGCGCATTGAAAGAAGCACGGAGTCAAGCACCCTAGCGACTTGCGCGATAAACTCTGAGCAGCTGGCATGACGCGCAGGTAACGTGCTCGCGGGTCAGACCTAGGGTGAAACCCTGCCAGAGAGGCAATTTTTTCCAACCTCTGACAAATTCTCTTGTGACCTATCACACGTTCAATGCTTACGAATAAAGGGAAGAACCTTGGAGAACTTTTTCGCAATGAGGCGGTGTTGCGACTATAGTAAGCGGAACTGGCTGCACAGGTACAGTTCTTTCCCTATACTCACGTTTAAGGTCTAGATAGGTAAGGTCTAAGCAAAGTACGTTCTCATGCGACCTTGGCACTCACGCAGACCGCTCTTAGCAATACCTGTTTGTATGCGCACCTATGGTTAATATATTGATTCGTTGTTATGGTAAATATAAGTACGATAAGCCGTGCGTCTAAGCCAACTTCGAAAGAAGAAAGAACTCGAAAATGCGGCATTTCTGTAATAACAATTAAAATAACAGAATGATGAGGAAAGGTTGTCTGGCGGTCCTTTTTACCGACTACAATTTCTTGCCTTTTGTGATGGACATTCATCTGGCCCCTTTGTTGATTTCTTGTACAAATTGTCAGAATATTTGCTAACTTACTGCGTTGTCTTTGCTTTGGAACTACAGCCTATATACGCTTCAAAGCGAGCGGTTCATGATTGAAGTTGTGACACATGCTCCATTTGCCCGGCCGGTGGACAAGCACTGTGTGCTTAGGTTGGTTCTCTTGTACGCGATTCTCGAGGAATAAGATGACTTAAGGATGATAATTTTACTTACCCGCACATCCTCTTTTTTGCCTTTTCTTTTCACCATAAATATGAACAAGAATATATGCGATATGTTTCGGTTTCCGACGGTTTCGTTTGTCTTCCGCACCATCATTTTCGTAGTCAGCTGCAGACCTTGAATTGTATCTTAGTTTCGTCTTTTCTTTTTTTCGTCACGCCATCAAACGAGCGCATGCAGACAAATTGTAATATCTGGCAAGAATAAAGGAAATGATTAGAATTTAAATTTATTGATGCATTGAAAATGTAATACCTTACGCTACTTCAAGTTCTAAAAGGCAGTGTGAGCTTAAGAAAGCCGGTCGATCAGCTCAAGGTCGTGAAAAGTACCTGGAGTACTCCTGCAAATAAATAAATAAATAAATAAATAAATAAATAAATAAATAAATAAATAAATAAATAAATAAATAAATTAAAAAATAACATATTTTCGTTGTATTTCGACACGAGGCAGCGGATGAGATTGGCAAACGCAGCCTTTATTTATCCTTAGGAGCATTGATGTTTAGCTTGGAAAATATTGCAGCTCTGCACCCTTTGCGAACCATCATTTAGGACTTGCTTACACTTTTTGATTAGTCACGCTATTTCCATTATGTTTCTTCCTCCATATTTTTTTCGTGTTTTCATTTTCTGTTTCCTGGCATTACTTGCAGCGTTCTACCAGCACTGCATTTTCCCTGCGTTGAGACATCATGACGTGGTAGCGGGAAAAAAGAGAAAGAGAGAGAGAAAATGATAAATGAAAGGTAGGGAGGTTAACCAGGACTTAGCCCGGTTGGCTACCCTACACTGGGGAAAGGGAAAGGGGGACGGAAAGATTAAAAGAAGAGAAAGTCCACTGGAGATATCAGTCGGTCACTCAGTCCGGATCACAGACGCAGGAAAGGAACAAAACGAATATATATGGTGAAGGTGGGGTGAATGGCGGCGAACGGAGAAAGTCGGTGTATAACAATATCTCTACTCATAGGAGTGACCAGAGAGAGAGGTGACAAACGACACATAGAAAGGCACATAAAATAGACAGAATCGAAGAAAAGCCGAAATTTAGAATGAGTGCACAGTCAAATACGATTTCAAGAGTCGCAAATCACGTACAATATTATTTCCTTGGTGTGTCGGTGAGATGAACTGTGAGCCGCAATCCCGTACACCCACAAAGACACACACACATGCACAAAAAAAAATCCAATTACACCAGTAACACGAAGCAGGGATGCGATATCTGGCAAATACCGAGCAATATCTAGTTGCTTCTTTTGAGAAAGCGAAAATAAATTTACAACACGTGCCAGCTTCCTAGTATTGTAGTAAAGGACATGCTTGATCACAAGATATCGCCAAAAAATAGAAAAACTATCCTGTCCTTACGCGTTCACCGGCTTAGAACAGCCGCTTTCGTAGCACATCGCGCATTTGCAGCGAAGAAGTTAGAATGAAACAGCCACAAACGAGAAAAAACATAATAATAATAACGGAGACGAGTCAAGGAGAGACCCGAGTCTCAACCACTTGAGTCAAAATCGCTGTAAGGCTCCTTTCATCTTGCGCGTCTGGTATCTCCTAGCTAAATAAACAAGGAAGGGCTTTGCCGCTGAGCGAGGCTTTCCAATTTGAAAGCCAACGACGACGACGCGCCAAATTTCAGACATGTACGCTTGTCGGGGATTGCCAACGCGTTTCAGCGAGAATTTGCACTCGGGATAAAAGGCGGCCTGGTTTTCGATGCCGCCTTCGTGCTGTCACCGCCATCGTACTGCAGAATCCGACCACGTCAAAATCTGTCTCCAGGGCGTCCACCGTACGCTTCTGTCTGAGCTTCGGTCGCCGTCGCTGTCGCAGTGCGGTGCCCTCCGGCGTGAAATAGATTCGTGTGTATTTTCCCATGTCTTTAGCTCTGTGCTCGTGAATTTGTCAAACCGGTATGTTATTGATGTGCAGTATCCAGAAAAAAAAAGAAGCTAGAGAAAATTGCCTACGGTTACGGCGTATCCTCGGCGGTGCTTGCTTACTTTTCTATGCGCAGGGATCTTTGTTTTTTTTGTTTTATTTTTCAAATGCCGACTGGTCGCCATGCCACATCAGTAATGCCAGGAACACAATAACTGAAAAAAAGAGGTCAATATGGTTTCGCTATCCGAGAGGGTTCTAGTACGTCATTTACTTCTGAAATTCGTCAATGACCGCCGTCTTTTTTTAAGCTGCCACGTTAGCCCCGTGACTATGACGTTACGCTATTGAGCTCGAAGTCATCGGTGCGCGATATCGGCAACGGCCGCTGCACTTCGTTGAAAGCTGAGTGCCAAAACGCTCGCGTACTTATCAGATTTAGGTGCACGCTAAAGAACCCAAGGGGCTCAAAGTAATTCCGGAGGCCCCCAGTACGGCGTGCCTCATAACCAGATTGTGGTGTGGACCCGTAAAAGCCCAAAATTCAATATGAAAATTGTCTTGTATATTTCTCTAATGTATTACAAAAGCTCTACTTCCCCAGAAGAGCGTTCGTCAATCTCTTCGGGCATACGTTCCTGCGTCTTGCCGAAAGAGCAAGAGTAAGCGCTCCCCTCCGCTTTCGACGCTGCGGCGCTGCCCAATGTGCTTAGTCATTATCTCAACAGTGAGAAAAACCTTAACTCTCTGGCATCACCTGTGCGGTCATACAGCCCGTTTGCGGAACTCTGCAAAAGGCAACAAGTGACAAAGCGTACGAATAAGTAGGGAAGTGTTCTGAAACAAATGCCCACTTTTCGCGGTTTCTCCAACCTCATGCGCCACCTGTCTTACGATGGTTGGGGTTACGTATAGTCGCTGTTTATGTGCGCAACTGGAGGGATGCAACGCAGGACCTAGAAAAACGCATGGAAAACATTCCACATTTAACACAAATACGAAGGACAACACTTGTGAGTGGTCAATCCAACTGGCCAATATTCTCCTTGTGTGTCGTGTTCTTGTTTATGTTGAGGTTAGGCGCAAGGGAGCACGTATGGCAACAAAAGGGGACGAAGGCACAGTGCAAATAACAACTAAATTTTTATTGCACGTGGTTAACACATATATAGCATGCTACAACAGGAAGAAAAAGCCACTGTTGCATCATAGATTACATTCGGCATAATCGTCCACCACAGGCAGCTACCGCGATAGAAACAAGATTTCCTTTCTTTTTTTTTTCACCGCGAAGGAGATTGGTAACTTACAGAGTCTTGCTTCTAATCATTTCGAACGCCTCGATAATCTCCCTAGTCACTTAATCCGGGCTTCTGGATGTCACATGTGTTTTGTCAAACAGGCGTTTACAGCCACAAGGCAAGCAGTGTTTGGCTAGATGGCCAGTCTTTACCAGATTGCTCACTAGTTGTTCGAATGTTCTAAGCGATTACTGAGTCATATTCCCATCTGTGCAATACATCCCTACCCAGAGTCTAAAGAAATACGGTAAACCACTCCTTCCGTGAAGGAAACCGACTGTTCTCGGTGTTTATTTATTGCCATCATGACGCTTCCTCGTATTAGCGTTTACTTTTGCGCATGAACCTTGCAACTTCAAAGGGGCTGAAAAAACGACGTCAACGCCAACACGACTTCTAATTTTCTTCAGATTATGGCTAGCTTGGTACGAATATGGCGTGACAACCACTTTTCTGCTTCTGCTCGGATGGCAGCGGAATCCGAATTCTCATCGCGTTTCCTTAAGATAGGCGCGAGGCCGGAACCAATACATACGCCTTCTCTCTGTAGAAACGTTTAGTCACCCCAAGGAGCGAACGTCGAAGACAAGCAAAAATTTTTGTTATGAAACTGGCTAGCGGTTAGACCGACTTCATTTTGGAAGCACACTATGCCGTGTTTGTCAATGACATTTACGCATTGAAGTAGCTCCTTATGAGATAATGAGTAAAATAACTATCTAATGTCTAGAGAGAAGGCAGAGAAACTCATGTGAGTGTTGTGTTTTAGAAATTCTATCACTTGGTCAGAGCTACTGATTCTAAAAAAGTCGTCCAGCGGTAAAATTTTGAGCTTCGCCTGTAAAAATGCAAGCGATCGACTTCTGCCAACAGAAATTTTCTGATATAGTAACACGAAACGAGCACTCTTGGTTTTAGCTGAAAAAATTTGATCATCTGGGGTTCTTGATCATCTGGGGTTCGCATTTCACCCCATCGAAATGCGGTCGCCATGGCAGGGATTCGATGCCGCGCACTCGGGTTTAGCATCTGAAGACTAACAGCACTACCGCCACTACGGCGAGTGTACTACGTGGTCACAAGCGCCAAAAGTGTTGCAGAGAGACGTTTCATCAATTTAGCCACACAAGATCGATGATGTTGTCGAGTGATAAACGGCCATGTCTGAATCAGAAAATATGTGGTGGTTACCGAGGTACCATTCCATCTGTACATGTACCATCCTTTCCAGGGCCTTACCTGCAGAGGTGGCGAATGCGGTAGGCCGATATAACGACAGATCGAGCGGAAACTTCCGGGGCTTCAATGGAGGAAAATGACCACCGCAATAGCATAGTTTCGGCATGGTGAGATGACATCAGGATTCGTTGTAGTAATCAAGGACTGCCTGGCATGCTTCCAGACCATTTGGCTTAGGGCAGAGTATGTCATCCCGTCAGGAACGGGTAAGGACGACTATCTGCAAGTAGTCGAAGCCTCTTGAAGAAGGTCCTGAATAGGGAATAACATGTCCATAATTGTATATCGTGCTTCAGGGGCAGTGCGCAGAGCCATATTATTAAGAGCTGTCGCACCAGCTACCTTAACACAAAATTCGTCAGCTACATGAATCTTCCGATGGCTTTGATGGAGGGCAAATATACAGAGGAGCGCGTTGTCAAGGCGATAAAAATTAACAACCTGTTTAAAAACGACCTTCATCAGAAAACAGTCAACAAGCCACATCGCGTATTAAGAAATTTGCTAAAAGCAGTATGCCGTGCGCAATCTTATGCTGTGAGCCGCCACCGATAATGTCCACACGTGACTTCACTCCACTAACTCGTCAAAACTAACCTGCCGAGGATGAGGCCGCCTTTGACAAATACAGGTCTTCATATCGAAACGTTGGCCAGCCTTTATGAGGCACCTTATCCCTGCTTATAAGCTTTATACCGATGTGGCTTTAAAAAAACTTGAGTCAGTCGAAAATGCCAGAAGTGCTACGGGAGCATGTCTCAGAACTTGGCTACTGCTTCATTCCCCGGAAAATTGGCGACAGTCTTTTCAACAAGGAGCGCATCTTTTTTGTGCTTCTTTCAGTGCGCTCACATGATTATATATATTTTTTTTCATTCCCTGTTTATTCTTCTTTATTAGATGACACCGGTTGCACCTCATCGCATGGTACGCACACAAACACACGCCAACACAGACACACTGCCCTCCCCAACCCCCTGCCAGATACGCACACACGCGCACACGCACAGATACACAGCCAAAACAGTGCTTATCGGCTTTCAGAAGCGGCGCGGGGAAAGAAAAACTATATCAGAGGAGCGGTCTCCAAGGGGCTGCATTGACAATAAGGGCAGGCGTAAGCCATCGCGTGCACGTCAGGTCTTCTTCCCACTGCGCATTCATTATGCCGTGCAGTGTTGGAACCAAGGATTCTGCGACACCGAGAAGTCACCGAGCCTTTGCACATGGCCTTCGTTCTTCGGAGCTCTTCGCCACGGGACCGCCCGGGCCGTTGCGCCACGTGGCTTCTGCTTGGTTTGCCTCCCCATCGAGCACTTGCTTTTTTTTTTCCCTTCACGGACAGCTTCCGCAAACATTGTCGGTCCCGGATCGTTTTCCCTTATCGCGTTAGGAGAAAGAAAGACGTGCTAGGCCGGTATCAGCCATCTATTGCAAGGGCGGTGTAGGTTCACAAATGCAGAAGATGAAACAAATACGAGATAAACGAGAAGCGCATATAGAAACGCACGCGCGCTCGCTCCATACACAAAAGTACGGTTCCTGCGCCACCGCAGTTTGCTTTGCGCCGTGCTGGAAACAGACGATGTCCAGAGGCGGAGAAAGCAGACGAGACGACATATTTGGGTCACGAAGCAAACCAAATTAGTAAGGGTAAGAAGAAAAAGAAAAAGGAAAGAAAGGTATTGGACTTGAAAGAGCCCTGAAATGCGAAACCTGGAATAGAAGAAACGTTTCATCGTTTGCTTGGTGGGAGTGCACAGCTCATCGTATTACAGCCCGCCAAAGCAGAAAAAAATATCCTACAGCGTCGGCGGCGTAGATATGTGGAAAGAGTAAGGCGCTCCAAATCTTCTGCAGAAAAAGAAAACGAAAATAAAGGAGCATAACAATAAAGAACTGCATTCAGTATATGCGACACAACGAAATTGAACGAAATGGAGAGTTTTGCATAGCGTTAAGGGCGATATGCTTGAATAGTGTAGAGAAGGTGATTGAAAGGAAGCGATAGGAATCAAAGATGTCTCGAAATAAAGGCTGTAGGGAAACGTCATCAGACCTTAAATAAATATTGTTTCCATAGGGCAACATTGATGGTAATTTATACATGTGCATGGTAGGCCTATCTTTATGAGGCGCTATAAAATAGGCCCACCTACTCTATAAAAGCGAAGGAAGAAAACGTGGGGCAAATGCCGAAGGTATAGGGTGAGATCTCAAGGAAAAAAAAACATAAACTCGTATATGAGAAAAACTGACGTGCGAACACATATAACCGAATATTAAACTTGCGAGATGTTTGTGACTTTGTTTACGAACTCATTGTGGTGCAACTTGCATTTGACTTTTATACTGTTATGTTCACGGGAGTAGAGGACTGTGTTGTGTATTTCTGACCGTATGAAATGATTTCTTTTCATTTTCGTACATATTTTTTATATTGTTGTTTCTGCTGTGAGAAAAGGAGTAGCCGTCACCATTATAAGGTGACTACGTCTCTTCCTTTTATTTTCATTTCAATAAAAAAAATGTACGTATACATGCTAGTTCAATTTTAAGGCGTGGTAGCCAGCCAATTTGCGGAGCAAGTGCTGCTTTGATTGCTTTCAGTTCAGCTTCTTTGGGTGTACGTTGCCTTGGAAGGGTCTCCACTTGTATGGTATTTAATTGTACGTAGTGTCATACTACTGTTACACTGTTATTGTCACATCACTATACTATATGTGCCTGATGTTTGCGTCTTCATCACTCTATGTGTTTGGTAGTTGCATATAATCTCCAGGGCTAATTATTTACCCACATAATTCACGGTATGGGCCTGCTGTGTTTCGAGTTCAGGTGCTCCTGAGGCTGTGTTTTTCAAGGGAGGGGTAGTCGTCTTTGCAGCTCATATGTTAGTTGGCATGTGAGCCGGGTATGCTGCCGCAGCGCCTGCTTATCGCTATCATGAACCGCCGCGAGGGAAGCACATCGGTGGCATAACTCGCACAGCCAACGCCTGCGTCACTGCCCTGTTTGCCTTTTAAGCGGCAGCGCACCGTGCTACATGCTATGTGCGTTTGTGCGAGAAACGTTTGAGAGCGCTGCAATCATGATGCCCAAGTGGGCATGTCACGTGGTTTTTTTTTGTATTTCGTGGGAATCTGCAATAAGCGGAGAAACACTAATGCCTAATAGATAGAATGTGGGAAACTCTTTAGTCGGATGCTTTGCAAAGCGCTCTACAACTTTCTAAATGAAATTTTTTGCCCAAATTCGTTGCTTCGGATGTTGGTAATTAATCTTGACCAATTATGCAATTGAGCAGAATACAAAAATAGTGTGACTTACTACATACAATAGTAAGCAACATGCATTTGTTCGCATCGTCTTAGAGTGCATCGGCATATTCTTAAACTCTGGCTAAAGTTAGCTGCGACACCCTGTATATTAAAAGCCTCTCCGCTCACTTCATTCTTTCATAAGCGGTGTTACACAATACCCTATAATAAATTGTCTGCCGGTTACCTCCCATTCATATCCACCAGAAGGGACAACCCTTTAATAAGGCTTTCTTTCTGTTGTGTGCATTACGCAGTATGAGTGTTCACGTCCTTTGACATTTATACATCTGACATTTATGTAACATTTGACATTTATATTATGCCGGACTATGCTTATATGTAGAGTCTGGTTGAACAAGACATATGGACGCAAAGAATGTTTTCCACATTGGAAGTATCGGAATTAAAGGTGCTTGTTTTACAATAGTGCCCTTTACTTTCCGTTGGTGTTTGTATTGCTAGATAGATTTTGCATGTGCGTGCCCCCCCTATGCAATAGCTATTGGAAGTTCAAGGGTTTGATAAATGATGATGAACTGAATTTAAGTCCAAGAACCTTTTTTTGCCTGTGACTCTCATCGAAATGCGACTATCATGGCTGGCCATTCAACCCCTACCTTGTGTTGGCAGCAGAGCGCTATAGTCGCAGTAGCAGGTGAATTAATTGAAGAACAATTTCGTTGTCGGCAGATTTGTGCTTTTTCTTGCCTGAACATAGGTAAAAAATGCAACAAATGAGTACGTCATTGCAACAAAGCTATTTGTGGCCCTTTATCCAATAAACTGTATGCTGTGTGAAGTTTAAATGCAGAAATTTTTTTTTCAATCCCAGGGTGAAATGTTCTTGCAAGTAGGACGACACTTAATTACTTATAGAGGCAGTCATGCCTGTGGATATCGTTATATGAGTTTACACACTAATAAATGTGATCAGAAACGTGTCAGAAACTGTTATTAGAAACACGCTAGACATGGATATTTCTGCTTACTTGATTAGCTGTGGACGTGCAAGACCCGTTTATACCTAAAGGATGCAATCATGCACAGGAGGGGATGCAAGTGGCTGACTTCACTGCACAGCTTTGATTTGCTTTTGTTTCACCTACATAAGAAGAGGCTGTATGCCTGCTTTTCGTATTGTTGGTTGCGTTTTCTCTGCGCAACTATATCAAGTCAATAATGTTATGTAATTGTTTAATTACTATTCAAAGCAGAGGTTTATACAGGAGCAGTAAGGATTCAAAGCCCGCAACATATTCAAGATTTATTGGTTTCTGTGAAGAAAAAAAACATTCTCCATCACAGAAGATACAATTTAACATGTATTAACTATTCAAAAACAAATTGATGATGCTGTTTATTCAAACTACGGAGTTAAATATGCTAGCGTAGAAAATTTCTTACGATAGCATGCACGTTTGGCATGTTAAACTTAATAAGCAAGTGAGGTAAAATAACCTTTCAACACGCGCATCGGGAAAAGTACGCGTGAAAAAACCGACAGGAAAGGAATGCAACTAAATGGTTGCGCGTTCAGCGCAACGTCGATACTTCTGGTACTTTGCTGTCTTGTCATTTGCCCTTGCCGAGATTAGAATCATGTAAACTGCTTCGTGCACGCGATTTTTGTGTGCTACTCAACAAAAGGAAATTGTGATGACCACAAAAGGCCATGTCGTCGCGTGGGGATCGAACATCTCGTAGTATTGACAACATTCAAAGGTGTGTCTGTAGCATAGGAAGCAAACCTGAAAATGCATTTCATTTGTTACGTAGTGTGTCAGCGAACGCATAGAAATGGGAGGAATCTGTGGCGCAAGTTTTCTATTCCTCCTTCGTGTACGCACCAGATTCGGCAACCCACGTCTCCCCGCATTGCACTTGCTGAGCGAGATGCCATTTCCCAAAATAAAACACGAGAGAGCTCTCGGCACAATTTTGACGGAAATCGCACTTCCGGTGCGATGAAAATCGCATCGTGTGAAACAGGCTTGAGTTGTCTGAGAGTATATATCAGCGCGGCGAGGATGCGGTAGACGAAGCGGCTGCGAAAATCACGCCGAATGCCGTTCATCCCACGACGAATTGAAGAAAACGATGGAACACCATGGTGGCGACTTGATTCAGCACTGTCACCCGGAAATTAGAAAGTCAGACGAGAGGACTAAACTGAAGCGAAGCAACTAAGTGGATTGACACCGTGTGCGCGTCCCACACGCCTTATCAGCCATCCCCAAAGGGCGCCCACCAAACCCCCTTTGTGCTCGAGAGAATCAAAGCGACAAAGATACTGGCAGCTATGGAGGGTGACGGTGCTATATACGAGTGCTGTACAGTCGCAAGCACACACACACGTACGAAGATGTATACGCACTCAGTGAAAATGAGTGGGACTTACGAATGAACAGAGGGGTATACAGCTGTTGGACGGAAGAGCACAGAGTGACAGCCACGTCCTATAAGAGCTGTTTAGAGTGCCGATAGCACGTTTTCCGCTTGACCTCGGCAGTGACTTGCGGATGTGCTTGAGGGACGTTCGAACATGACGATACGAAACAGCCGCCAGAGTGCGGCTACACTGAAGAGGAGGAAGGCGATGTGTTCCCGATTGTTTTTAGGGGCGCCATCTTGGCCGCCATTAGTCTACGTGTAAATATATTGTATATAGATTTGTGCATAAGCTACACGTAATAGAATTTGGTAGAGGTGGACGTCCCCCTTACCCACCATGAAGTTTCGCAGCTCTCGCAACGCCGACAATGGAACTTCGGCTTCTACTTGCGCCACTTCATCTACGCAAGCCGCTACTATTGAAGCCGCGATCTACGACATCAGTTCCCCACCTCGGGGTCTTTGCGTTTTCGCAGGAATCGGCAGTTTTGATGTTGACGACTGGCTCCGGTTGTACGAACGTGTAAGCACCAGTCGGATGTGGGATCCGACTATTATGCTCGCAAACGTTCTTTTCTACCTCGACGGCACTCCACGGGAATGGTTACAGACTCACGAAGAGGGTACCATGAGCTGGAATCTGTTCAAAGAGAAGCTTCGCGACATTTTTGGCAATCCCTTTGATCGCCAACTCAAATCAAAGAAGGCCCTTGCCGCCACGTCCAGACGTCGACTAAGTGCTACGTGTCGTAAATTGTGACACAGTGTACCTCACAAAGTGACAACTTAACCCGCATCATTCGTCGTGAGGTAGAGGCCGCACAGCCGACGGCAACTTCATTCTCGTCATCTGATCCTTCTCCGGTGACGATTTCCTTGATCCAGGCGGTCGTCCTCCAAGAATCATCAATCGTCAACCTTCACTCCTTTCGTCCCGTGCGCTCTGATCCTCTTTATCCAGCCTCATTCGCACCTCGTTCCTCTTACTACTCTTATGGACAGCGCAACCCGTCCGAATGGCGCACCATTGACGACAAGCCGATATGTTTTAACTTCCGACGCATGGGGCATATCGCTCACCACTGCCGCCGTCGCTGGACTTCTCCGACGCGCTATTCTTCTGCCGACCACCCTCCTCCCTCAAGTGCATCTTTTTCGTTCGCTCCCTCTATGCTCAATACATCATCTGACCCTGCGCCACCTCCAACAGGACCCCGCTAAGCCCGCTCACCTTCTCCCTCCCACCGTCAATCTCGTTCGACTCCTTACCGCCGTGCTCCTTCTCCGACCTATTCGCAGCACCCCTGACCGGAAAACAAGACAATGCGACTGCTGGAGGTGAAGCTTCACTGACGAATTTGGCACGAAGTCCTCGCTTGACCGTACCCACGATCCAGAATCTTTTGGACGTTCTTGTTCCCAATGTTCATGTGCGCGCTTTGATTGACACCGGGCACATAAGTCCATTATGAGTGCTGCTCTGTGCCGTCGGCTCAAGAAAATTCTGACGCCTTCCCCGAACTGAGCCGTACGAGTCGCGGACGGAGGAACTGTCGATATATAGTTGGGCACCTGGTCTACCCGACTCACCATCGCTGAGAGAACCACCGCCGTTCTCTTCACCGTCATCGATAATAGCCCTTACGAACTCATTCTCGCTCTGTATTTTCTTGCCACTCATTTTTCCCTCATTGACCGCTCAGCCAGCTCACTTCGCCTTGACTTGCCTCTTCCCACCGACCCTCTAGACCCGCTTCAAATCCCTTTAAGGTGCATGAATTTTATTCGCCTCCCGCCTAAATCTGTGACACACATCTACTTATATTCCACACCAGCTGTACCTGACGACAACTACACGGTCGCATTAATTCCGGCCGTTATGCTTACAGATGGTGTTACCGTTCCGCATACTTTGCTGACAATTACTGGCAACCATACCGGCCTTCTCTTGTCAATTTCGCACCAACAGCGCAGGTATTGCCACAAGGGATCTCACTGGCTGAAATTAGCACTCTGCAGGATGACCAGGTCGAGTCCGTCGCAATCGAAACTTGTTGCAGCTTTAGCACATGTCACTAAAACAAATCAGTGGAAGGGTTTGGTCATTTCCCTTGGGTGCGACCTGCTTCATGAAGCAGCATAACGCCAGATAAGAGGTTTTGCGTCGCATGTTATGCAGGATTCTTCTATATACATGTCTACTTCTGGGAAACTATAGTTCAGCCTTTATTTCTCTTTCCCTGCCCATTGTCATGAACGAAGCACTTATGCTGCTTTCCTTCGTTCTTGTTCTTTTTCACTGTGGGGTCCCCAGTTTCTCATTTCATTGCTCTGCCTCATCAGTGACCACCTTTGTTTGTTTTATTATAAGCTGAGAGAGTGCTCTTATCCGATACACATCAGATGCAATGGGTGCCGCGTGGTGCTGTAGCTATTTTGACAGTTCCGACGTGTTAATCTTCGCGGTGTCAGAGCTCTTGAGACAGGTTTGTCTTGTTCTGTGCGTGGCGAAGATATGAGTATCGAGAGCTGTAAGTGAAGCTCTGTCAAGATGTGAAGGAATTCATGAATGCAGGAATGAAGAATAAAGTTTAGCGACCTGTTATTCACGATAACACTAAATCTAGGAAAGCATTTTGACAAGGGACGCAGACTGTCCGACCATTTAGCCGGGGAAAGCCTAGTGCAATACGCTTCTCGCAAGTTTCTGACTCCAATATTAATCTTCAGCAGGCAGCGAGCATCCTTTCCTGCTTCTACATGTATAAAACGTGTCCATTACAGTACCTACAATTACAAGAAAATGCAGCATCTTAGACGAAGCAACTTATTTAGCATTGCCACATTGTTACACTGCTCACAATGACCACTTGCAAGCGCATTCAGATGGATCATGCACCGATCGAAATTCTGCAGAAGTGTTTCTTCTTCCAATGCCGGGGGAACAAAAGACATCCGAACTGTCGCACACTAGTCCATCAAATACGGCACAACTTTGCACGATTCTCTCGGCACTGATGCTTGTGTGCTTACAAAGAAGCCCAATGCAATGGGTAATATTAAGCGATTCGCAATCATCATTACTTTCCTTGAAAGCATAATCTTTCCCATAGCGAATTATGCTTTATTATACAAAATGCAAAACGCTTCCACGATAGCACGAGAACAGCATAGTGATTAGTACTCCGTGTGTCTCAAGTCATTATGGGCCAGTAATGACGCTACTGATGCCTTATCACGCGGGGCGCATAAACGCAATGACACTTCGCTCCTTCCTTCGTCAAAAAGGGGGGGCGCGTTACACTGTAAACAAAACGTGATCCCGAAGTATGGGCGATATTTCGGTATTTAGCGGGTCCCAAATTGCAATATCTTCAGGATAGATTCAAATATAAAGTTCATTATACGCTGAAGGCTAGCCGAGCTATCAAAATAGCCCTACATACATTGCAACTTCGCACTGCTCACTCGAAGTGCTTCTTACACAGAATAAGTACAGCTAATAGTCAGTTCCTGCGCCGATGTGAGAAATCCGCTGAAGACGCAAAACGCCGTCTCCGACACTGTGGCAAATATTCTGCTTGCCACCAAAAGCTGTAGATAATAACTGCAGATTCTTGGGATAAGACCCCTGTCGTTAGGGAAACTCTTGTGCGCATGACCAATCAAAATATCACAAATACAGATAGCACATGCCTTACCAGAATTTGTCGGAGAAACGTGTCTCTGAAAACTGAGTCTGAAAATTACTAGAGACTTAGAAATACCGATATTACGTTTCTCTCTTTCTCTCTTTCGCAACACTTATTCAAGCTTGTGCCTCTATGTTTGCTCCACTTGTAGTAACCGCGCTCGCACGTGTTTTTATTGTCTACTGATAGGTTAGGAACGTGACAAGCATTTTTCAGAATTTTAATACCATGGTTATAGGTCAAAAGCTGCGTCTCCATGTAAGTAGAAGTAACCGTCTCCTCATGTTCGCTATGATAAAATATACATTTTATTGCCTAAACACAGAGATGCATATGAAACTACCTGTAGTACATTGCCATGTTGCTCCTGCATGCTGGATTTCCGTGCAATCTCGGGAAAATTTAAACACACTTCAAGGTTTCTCTCCGTTTTCTGTGAAAACAAACAGATCTATATCAATTTAGTGTCAAATTTCTCGAAAGCGGATGACAATAATACGAATAAACCACTTCAGTATAGTTCCACATGCACTGAATTTCATAATCAGGATGAATATGTTGAGCAATCGCTTGGAGGTAATTTTGAAATAAGATTGAAGACAACGTTCAATATCATGCCGAAGGGGCCTTATGAGAATATGTGACAACTGCGCGAATAATAGGCGCGTGAGTGCTGCTGCATGTCGCGCCAAGCTGTCTCTGAGTTTTTAAAGTGATTGCTTTTTTGTCAAAGTGCACCGAATATATATGTGCGCCGAATACAAGCTCCATCAAGCGGGCCTATAGTATGCTGACTGACAAATTAGTGCCAGTGAGCGCACCTCAGTTCAGTGCAAAAAAAAATAAAAAACAAACGTCTACACAAAGCCTGTACATATAACGTCGCCTCTATAGGTAATCTCTAAAGTTCACAGGTCTCTTCATTGAATAGCTTCGAACATACTACTTCATTGATTTTATTATTTTCTTTGATCTGGCCATTGCGTACGTGCCACTTAGTATGGGCCCGTTCTTAGCCAATTCCTCCGTAATGGCACGTGGTACTATGATACAGGACATATAGAATCCGTAAATGTAGCTAGATATCAGTCATACGTCTCTGTGGATACACTTGTCATCACCTTTCTTTTTCGCAACAAATATGATACATATACCTCCGTCTTCGTGGCATCGGTGCATGCACATCTCACGATGTGCATCCGCCTGATTTGATGTTTGTAAACGGTAAAGAAATGCATGAGATTGCAGATGCAACATTTGCGGTGCATAATCAGAAACATTGCATGAGTTTACGCGTTCCACAGAACGAAACTAAACACGATTATGTGCGTCGCCGTCAGTTGAACAGCATTTAATAAACCACTTCCACTACAGGTTTGCTTCACACAGATTTCAATTTGCTCGTTCGGTCTGCATGATATTTTCTTTCTCTCTCCCTTGAGTGGCTGAACTGAAGCGGAAATTGTGTTGTGACTCATTTTTCGGCAGTTAGCACTCGTGTACTTTTCACATTATAAAGAAGTATATTCAGCAAAGGATGTAGCTTCAAAAGGTCCCCAAGTGGAAATCACTAATTAAGGTCGGGTGCCTATCTCGGGAACTGCGTTGGTGATGCTGCTTGTGTCTGGGCTGTCCCCGCTTCTAAGAACCAACATCTGCTTGCATACGTTTAACTAAAAGAAATGCAGTAGGGAAGTAAGTGCAAATGCACCCAGAGAGACTTTGTACTCTGATAAGAAGTCGCTCTTCGACTTGTTTACCTTGCTCCTATATTAACGCATCTTTTGTTCTGTATTTAATTAAATGTCAATCAACCAGCTATTCTCGAAACAAAACTGCCAGAAGTCCTCTGCGAAGAAGTTGTTCTTTTTCTGTTGCGAAGGAACGAGGCAGATTATGCAGCGGCTATCAGAATCTTAAGAATAACCTTACAACCTCTTATGTTTGCAGTAACCGCCTTGATGAGAAAGGGAAACGCGGGTGCTATAAAAGTGACAGCTTTGAAAGGATCAATTGTAATAAGGACAGACAGAGCATTACACATAGCTGTTTAACAATCTTTGCCCATCTTTTTGGCGAAGTAAACATCGCGTGAAAAAAATGCACGATGGAGGCAGCAGTGCATGCCTGCGTAAACTTACATATTCAGCCGATTATATAAAGAAATGTGTTTACTATGAGGAAATCTACGATACCTAAGCAATTGTCTTGCGATCGCTTTCACCACAATAGCATACGTATTAAAATGTGTAGCGACTACCGAAGTACTTACGAAACTACACTAATTAATGTTTCAACAAATGAGACACACGATTGATTCTGATACATCATTTAGAGCCACTGTGGTAAAGAAGTCACACAAACAGGGATAATGCGCCTCAGAAGAACTGGCGTACGTTTTGATAGGTGTACTTATCTGCCTCTGACAAAAATAGGTCCATCTATCGAAACATAGGTCTGCCTTTCTGGGGCAATTTATACCTGTTTACATAGATTCTGTACCACTCTGTGACAGTCCATCTGTGTGTGCCCTCCTTGATTTAAGACTTAAAGCTAGTTAGCATAGTAATTTCTAAGCAGATTTAGATACTTAAGGAACGTGCGCTTCTTAATTTTGTAGCGCAGTGAATTCTGATTGATTTTCACCAAGAAAACCGAAATTGAACAACCGATGAATGCAGTCGTCACGACCTTAGCAAAAAGTCGTGAGTAACGTGAATGTTTAGGCCTCACAATCAAGTGAACATGGAGCAAGCGAGACTGCGGCTTGACAATGGTCGCAGCTGTATTATGCTTATATTACGATGGCGA
This sequence comes from Dermacentor albipictus, assembly GCF_038994185.2. NCBI lineage: Eukaryota > Metazoa > Arthropoda > Arachnida > Ixodida > Ixodidae > Dermacentor > Dermacentor albipictus. The sequence goes on from NC_091821.1 coordinate 371,660,627, forward strand.
AGCGCGACGTATCAATATTATCACCATGCACCACATGAATTTCATTGTATTCTTTTTCATTTCATCTATTTACCTTAAGGGCCCAGAATTGGGCGCAACATAGAGCGGGGGGGGGGGGGCAGTATAACGACAACAAGAAACTTCAAAAGGAGGTTGTAAGCATGAAGAAAAAACACAAGTACAGAAGATAACTGTTTTCAGCACTAAGGAGATACAGTACACCTAGTAGCTGTATGACATGAAGTAATGGTTATATAATGCAATAACACATGCAAGATCGAGCTACAACACTATTTCAATAATGAAAGAAGTACATGACAGTGACACAACACGCTCGAAGAGATTATCGAGGCACAAGAGCACTCACAGCTGCTCAGGCTATCCGGCACCCCGACGGGCCGCAAGATACTCGACGAGATGGGCCTCAATCCTGTCGACCAGTGTCCTGACGCCATGCGGATTCCCGGCGACATCAGGTCTCAACTGCACATCGCGCCCCTGCCCCGCAATATGCACCCCGCAAACATCGTCGGCAGACGTCGGGCCAGGGGTAGAGCTCTACTCGAGCATGTCCGTAATAACCACATTGAGGCAAGCTTCGCACTTCAAGGCCCGTGGTAGCCGAACAGGTTGCAATCGCGCTGGCTGTGCTCGATGGTCGCAGAGAGGCAATATATAGTGATTCCAAGGCAGCCATTAAGCCCTACCAAACCGGTATGGTCTCCCCCCAGGCCCTCCGCATTCTCCAAAGCGCCAAAAGTATCTCTCCGCATTCTCTATTTTGGTTTCCCGCTCACTTGGGGTCGATTGAGGGTTCTCCCTCTAACCCTAACGAGGGCGCACACGAGGCCGCGCGAGGACTCACTGACCGCGCCGCCTCAGCAGTCCCTCAGCCCCGCGGTGAACCCTTGCTTACATTTAATGAGATCACCACGCACTACTATCTGTCAAGAAGGGTCTTCCCCCTCCCGCACCCCGCCTTATGTAGGGCGCGGGCGGTTACCCTTCGACTTTTACAAGCCCGTGCGTACCCTAACCTCGCGGTTTTTCATGCCATATACCCCGAAAGATACCCCAGTGCGGACTGTCCTGCCTGTGGACTAAGGGCAACATTGGACCATGTGTTGTGGGGGTGTGAAGCCATCGGCTCCTCCTTCAGCGAGGATAGGTGGGCTGCGCTCTTGGGCAGCCCCGAACTCAGCGACCAAACCCTGGCCGTCCAGAGTGCCCGCGATCGGGCCGTCAAGCTCGGCTTGGCGGTCCCTACGTGGGATTAGCCGGGTGGCGCGGGGTCTCCCCTGCGTCTTCTCTGGACCACAATAAAGTTACTTCACTCACTCACTCACTCACAGTGATCAAAGCTAGTATGGCGCGCAAGCAGGATAACATGGTCGTTTAGGAAAGATGAGCTGGTATGGCAGGTTTGCTCAAAGGTAGGTTAGTAAAGCCGATTGGAAAGAAGATAATTCCTTAATGTTGGCAATGAATTGCGGAAGGATGTTCCGTTCATTCATTGATAAGAGTAAAGGTGCGTGTAAATATTTTGTTAGTTCGTTCGAAAGGTGAGTGTACCTTGAGTTCGTCGTCAATGTGGGCGGAGATGTGGGCTCCTGGATGAATAAATTGGCGTGAAAAGGCACAGTCACGGTAATAAACACTGTGAAAATAGAACAATCGTGAATATGTTCTGCGTATTACGAGAGGTAAAATGCCAAGTGTTCTTTTATGGATGGCACACTGTAATAGGGAGAATATGAGGACCAGATGAATCTAGCAGCTTTACACTGAATTGATTCCAGCATGTCGGTAAGGTTAGCTTAATGTGGAGGCCATATGTTAGAAACGTACTCTAATGTTGGTTTAATTAGCGAATTAAATGCCTGAAGTTTGGCGTCGGAATAAGCAAAGCGTAGGTGAGGTTTTTGAACGTCAAGCTTTCTAAATGTTTTGCTAGTGATTAATTCTACATGATCATTAAATTTTAGATTGTGATTGAAAAGGATTCCTTAGTATTTAATCGAAGAAATTGTTTCAACTGCGAAATTGTTAATTAGGTACACGTTAGGCAATAAATTCATACAGGGACCAAATTTAACGTGTTTAGTTTTCTCCATCTTAATTTTCATCGGCCATTTGCTGCAACATTCTGAAACAGTCATTAACTCGGATTGCAGGGTTAAAATGTCGTTCTGGTTGGCTATTTCTTTATATATAATGCAGTCATCTACATATATTAGAACATATTAGCTGTGGCCTACCAAATATTTATGCATTTCCGCTTCTCTTAGAAGACGTCGACTTACTAATAAAGAGACTTCGTGACCAGGGTATCTGTCGCACTCTGTAATTAAAGTAACATAGAATGAACCACACCAAAAAATCAATTGACGAGGAAACTTTCTAGATACATTCTTGCGAACAGCAGCCAGACATAGTCTTTCATTAAAATCTGGTATAAATAATAGTTCCTTGCTCTGTGCAAGCTGAAATCCCCCACAGAATGCGCATAAAAACTGCCACGTTAATAGAAAGAAAGGAAAAGAAAGAATGGAATCGAACAATCTATGCAAAAGTTAATTACATTAATTTCTCATTTTTGTGCAGTGCTGCTGTTTGCATATGCTTTTACGTCAAGAACTGTAGAACAAGATATGCTTATTATTTAATGCGATCGACTCAACCGAAAGTGCTTCATTTTTCTATGCAAGCACATTTGCGCGTCAATTGATTGCTTTGTTCCAGACAAATGAGCAGGAAAGATCATAATGAAGCCATTTTCTCCTGAAGTTCCTTAAACAATATCCAAAGTGCAACGTAAATTGACAAGTACACCAGTAGTTTGAGAGTGGTTAGTCTGAGATTAAATTGGGCCAACACACGGCCTATACACGTGACAGTGCACAGCTAAGTGAAAAAAGCGATGGCCAGTGAGCTATTGTTGGCAGTGGTCGGGTGGTACCTGCTTTTTCAATAAGTTGAACGTGCCCTAAGAGTGAACATAAATGAGCACGCGGCGCGTTGATGTAATAATTGAAAACATAAAGTCGAAGCAGCAAAGGCGTCAGAAACAACGTCCTCGCTTTGTACGGCTCGGAGAGACGGACTGGATTATTTGATAACTTTCCTCGGTACTTGGGTAACAACACAAATGCCGAACGCCAGGCAAGGTAACACACAACGAGGAAAAGCAATGACAGTCTAGTGGACAGCTCATTGAGTTTCATGCAACAATTACCAGAGGCAACTCTGGCGCCAATGTCTACGGGAGTAGCATTGGGAGCGGTTGACCCAGCATGGAAATTACGGGAAGTACGTGGATTTGCATACACTTCATCTTTCTGGCTTCAAGCGGCTTCGTAACTTTGTAAACTCGTCATTTTCAACAATGTAATACGTAATAAACAACTGAACAAACATTATTAAAATTGACCAACGGCAAGATTAGAACACAGGACCTCTAGCACCTCTAGCTTGATACTGAAACCATTAGGCCAGAGACGCATGCATCGAAAGGTGATGGGAAACCCTTTTGGATTTGTCGCGGGCATGCCAGTGCCTTGAGACGCTTGGCGCGTTTCGATTTGGCCACCTCGACAAGCTCAATCATTGCAATTAGTATGAATTGTGCGTTTTCGCAGCATATTCTGCACTTGCAACAGTATAGGTTGCTCTGAAATTTACGGCAATGAAGGCATATAAAGCGTAATAAACAAAGCCACAAGAACGTCTGAATCCGCAAGCACGAAGATCAGACAAATCCATGTAATTCCCGTCATTCCCATAGTGGGTCAACGACTGCAGCGACACTTCCCTCTAATACATTATGGGAAACTCTATGGGACAGCTCGGGGTGATTTTTTTGTGTTCATTGTACCGTTGCGTGCTTGGTTAGTGGCTGTCTCTAAAATGTACCGTTCACAATAAACCGCACAAGTATGCAGTTATCGCTTGTCGTCATCGCGTCCTGCATTCGCATTGTTAGCCTATTGCTCAGTGACTCCAGCAGAGCTCTCTCACATCGCTATCGCTTGGCATCTGCGCACGCCAGGCTGCCGTTTCTAAAGAGACGCATGCCGGGTGTCGTAGAAGAACTTTAACTATTGAAGCATCCTCACTTCCGTTCGGGTTCCCGAAGCAGTGCTTTGCCAGCCACAAGAAATAAACGGCCTAGTCAAAAGCAAAATGTCGTTATTTCAATAACCTTTCAATTTAAACGAACTAGGGACAACGTCAGGGACAACGCCAGCTACAGAAAAAAAAGAAGAGCGCGCGCGATATGTTGTTGTAGATATAGAATTTGCTGGTAACGTCTCCACTCCACTAGACGTTGTAGCTGTCCAGCTGTAGCAGTCATCTGCGTTGCATGGAACTCTGCTGAAGCGAAGTAAAAAAAAGTCATTTTGTTGCGGTTAGCTGAGAAATAAAACCAACGAAATGCGCACGCGCGTGAGTACCGTGCACACTCTATAAATTGGTCTCATCAAGATGATGGCCGGCCGTAGCGACAGGTGGTGGCTGTAAACCAGCATGTCGGGTGCAGACGTTCTGCGTTAAAATAAGCCCCATTGCGTGGCAATCCTTTTCGCATGGAGCCCGCTCGCGGTCTACGAGTTTATTTCTTACTTACTGTTTGCTTCGAAACGGTGCCAAAACATTTACTGCCTGCTTCCAGTTTGCCCGGAATGCTTGACGTTTTGCAGTCTCCGCACTCGTCGTCTATGATGAAAGCCTCTGATTGCAGGTACGTGGGCCTCTGTGATGTGCAAATTGGCGGCGCAATAGTAAACGTATTATTCTAGCACAGACTATCCCAAATACACATTACTATGCCCTCTGTGAGCGATTTATAATGAACTATATATATGAAATTATGCAAGTGAAGGGTGCACCATGCTGCAAATATATGATCTCTGTTTGTTCGTTCGTTCGTTCGTACGTACGTTCGTTTGTTTGTTTATTTGTTTGTTTGTTTGTTTGTATTCTAAGTTCGCTTTCTTGTTTATTTGTCTGCTTTTGCCACAACAGTCAGTTTTGCAGTCCGACTCTATAAAGCTCTAGCTGCCAGAGTTTCGTTTGTTGGGCTCACCTTTTCGCGGTGCCGGCGTGGCTGGCCACTATGCGTCACAGAGGCGGAGAAAAGTGGATTGCAATTCGACGGTGCTGTACATATGAAAGGGAGCGGATTCATATACCGTGGTCTCGCGGTCGGGATAGGTTATATGCCGGGACACGTGTGGGCTTAATCGTAAGAGTGCGGCGCTTCATCGCAGCTTTCTTTAGATTCGTAATCCACCCACTGAAACGCACGTAATTCCTAGTACTAGGGTGTAATTGTCTTTACGATTATGCTCTGGGCCTAGACTTACCGCTATAGGAAAGCTAAACTTTGATTCTCTAAGCTCGCGGCAAAAGAGAAAATAGTTTCAAATTGAAGAGCCGGAGTCTTGTTTTGAAAGCTTTTCCTTATTCCTTTCTATGTTTCTTTCCCCTTTTCTCCTTCCTCATATGTATAGGGTAGCCCACCGGGTGCTACCATGGTGAGGCTCCCTGCTTTCTTTTTATCTCTCTCTCTCTATCTCTGCATCTCAATGTCTTAATTTCTTGGATTGTTGTCAATAAGGTGGCTCCATAGGAATTGACTGAGCCTGTGAACAACCAGTCTATCAATCGCGAGAAAGAAAACTGAGTACCCCTACCACACGCAGCGAAGCACTGTCTTGAACTTTCAATTCTATTATGCAAATGATTTGCCGAAGCTGGAACGATCGGGCAGCAATCCGAAATTCGCGCATATTTCTGCCTCAAAGACGTTCGCAATATGTCCAGCTGAATATAATTGTCAACTAGTGCAGGAACTGACAGCCTTGATACGTTTTTTGTTGTTTATTTTGCTATCCGAGAAGAGTCCTCATCCATAACTGGGTGACCCGTCACTGGGTGATTCATGTAAAATCGAACAAAGGATGGTCGGTCGGCCTTTTACATTTATTTCATTATTTTATATATTGTTGCCTGATGATCGGAAAGAAGAGATCCGCAATTGGTTTCTCTGCGAAACATTTTTTCGAAGTACCGGGAATTAATGATGACGAAGAGGGGAAGTACCGTGCTTACCTGCTCTGCGGTTTTGGCCAATTTTGGTTATGAATTACACAAAATATCTTAAAGTTAGGTAGCTGAAATTTATTTAATTAAATATATGCATGTTTTCGCTTGTGTTCAGCTATTTGTGGTCTTCATGGGTAGTGTAGATGTTTTAGAATTGCTCAACATCGGCCCAGGAAACGTTCTTTTATCTATTTTGCAAGTCTTTATTTCATAAAAATCTTGTAGCAGAGCGCCAACAATTCCGCAATACGTTCCAAGCATACTTGTTTATTAAACTGCTAAAGCTTAAATTTGTATAACTTTTCAATAAAGAGGTACGATCTCGCTAATTTCAGGAAAACACCGACCAGAGAAAATTGCTGACGACAATAAAAAAATCATTTTTGATATTTATTACAGTTCGTCCACTTATTCTGCTTCACATAGGCTTTCAAAACCATTAAAAATATATTGCATAATTTTGTTCCACTAGTAGTTACGGCTCGTCGACTGAGACCCTTATGCAAGGATAGGCAATTGCTGTAGATTCGACTTCTTGCCCACAATGCGTATAGAATGCAGGTAGGATTTAATTTCTGCTTCTTAAAGGCCAGCAGTACCCAGAAAGGTGTCGGTGGCACTGAGGACGTCAATGCTGAGATGATTTGGTCACTGGAGCGGCCATGAGCGCGGGGCTACCGAGGAGGCACGCGCGCACCACAGATACTCGTTTTAAGAGACGGCGCAGTGAGAGCTCGTTTTCGCGTCCTCAGACCAATAGAATTCGAAACAGTAACACCACTCTGGTAACTTCAGCGCGTGGGCGCTGGAGCTTCGATATTATATCCGCCCTTTGTTGGCATCGCAGCCAGACGCTGATAAGACGGCGGAGATGGAAGCAACATCGAAACTCTATCAGGGAGCTATGAGCACTCACCGCACGCAAGCGACAGCCGCTGCCGCCAGAGAAGCGGCACAGTGCCAGTTTCGATCAGTGGAGAGTGCGAACGGGGCGCTCCAGTGGCAAAGCAAGATATGGAACGCCAAAGAAAACAAAAGCAAAACTATCGGTAACCGCATGCGCGCGCCTATCTCAGATGACAGCAGCAGATGGTCTGAACTGGCCGCGCGTCCGATCCGTTATTCACACTTGATTCGGCGCCGATACTGTTTGCGCTTTGCCCTTACTCTACTGTTCATGTGCGTCTCATGGCGAAAAAGTATAGCTCTGAGCGAGTATGCTGTGCAGACTACCTTTTGAAGCACAGGAAGCTCATTGCAAAGAAGCGAAATTTTCGCATATTTACCGACCTAGACATCAATGCGTTGAAGCAAATTTTAACATCTGATATATCAGTGACTGTCAAAGGGACGGGCTACTTGTGCTACCCATGCTTTCGCTACTTCTGCAATGAAATATCTTCGTGGAACGCGCAGTTGAGCAACGAAATGTTTGTGCCCCCTGAAGAAAAAATCGACGTCATCAACCAGAGTATTGCGACTACCGGCATGTCCCCTTTGAAACCTCCCGGCGCAGTGAGAAATCGGGACAGATCTGCTTACATCAAGAGAAAACAGAGGGAATTGCAGAGGGTGGTAGCGGAAAATGTTCGCTGCAGGATGCGCCTGCCGTACAACCAAAAGATTCATCGGCAAATTCAGTCGAAGGAAAGTGCTCCTTCTGCTCGCAGTGGACCGAAACCTTTCAGCAAGCCTATGCAGCATCTATACGGCACCCCGGGAACGTTGCTGACTTCTCACTCTCCTGCCATCAACACTAACGAAAATAAGATTAAGAATCTTATTCCTGAAGCATCGTTCTATCAAATCAACAAGTCCAGGAAATTGAAAGAAACTCATGGCGTGTGGTACCGACCGGACCCTTTCACCAGCCATAAGGTGAGCCCTGAGTGCGTATCTGCGGCGCGTGAGTACTACACGAAGGACGAGGTGAAATGTTCCAGACAAAGCCCTAACAGAGAGGATGACCTGTCGGTTACGATAGATGGATTTTTTTGGATTGTAAAACTTTATTTGTCCAACAGATGTAGGGAAGGCTTTAAGTCTTCCCACCTAGACGACGGCCAGGAGTCCTTCGACCCTAGCGGCGATTTCGGCCAGTTGGACGGTCTTCAGTTGAATCTCCGGATCGGAGCTGAGTAATAAGGTCTCCCACTGTTCTAAAGACGTTATTCTTCCCTCAGAGGGAGCCTGTGGGCATTCCCACAGAATGTGATTAAGATTAGCCCTGGCTTTACATAGCTTACATTGGCTAGAGTACTGACCCGGGTAGTAGAGACTGCACGACACCGGGCTTGGAAACGAGTTGGTTTGCAGGCGACGCCAAGTCGAGGCCTGGCTCTTGTTTAAGGATGCATCAGCCGGAGGATATTTAACCCGCCCTAGTCTGTAGTGTTGTGTGATCTCTCTGTAGCACACTAAGCGGTCTCGCCCCGTGAAGCCTGCGGCTAGCCCACCAGCTCGGAATGATGGAGAAAAATATTAGTAACAAAGTGTTTCTTGACAAGATCTATTAGAGAAGCATTCCTCATATACAAAGACTACCATCCTGATTCTGGGACTGGCCTATCAAAATTCTACACCTTGCGACCACGCTTGGTAAAACGTTATCCCCAGCATGATGTGGGCGTTTGTGTCATTTGCGCCAACCATAAACATTGCCTTGCCGCTCTTGAGAACATTACTGGCCAGGAGATGGATGCTGATAATGTTCGCTCAGCATTAATTTGCATTTCGTCATCAGCACAGTGCCTTTAAGGCGAATCCAATCACTGTCAATCAATCACTGTCAGTACAATCAATGCCCAGAAAGCCATTCGAGCGCTTTTTCGCTACATGAGGGCAACAGACTTGAGTGCCCGACTATAGACATCCTACACTTAAGTTCTCTCTCTTCCTCTTTCACTCCGCATTCCCCTCCCGACGTGTAGGGTAGCAAACTGGACTCTGTCTGGTTAACCTCCCTGCCTTTCCGTCTTCCCTTCTCTCTCTCTCTGTCTCAATCACTGTCTAAAAGGCAGGTTCCTGACAGTGGAGGGACTTACTTAATATCCCAGAAGACGGAGAAATGCTGCCAACGACGTGGGAGGCAGGCGAGCTTGTGAGAACGTATCAATGCCCTTTCACTCTGGGAAGAAGGATGACCAGCGAAACTGTGTATGTTGGCCCTTTAATGGCGAACTGCACCTCTGCCGCGGGTCGGCCCAGCTTTACACTATCATCGGGGTCGGCCCACGTATTTGGAGTGCTTAATGCTTGCTTCACCTCCGCCGCGGGTCTGCCCGGCATTGCACTATCATCGGTATAGGCCCTCGTATTGGGAGTGCATCAAGCCTGCTTCACCTCCGCCACGAGTCGGCCCGGCATTTCACTAACTTCGGGGTCGGCCCACGTATGGGGAGTGGTTCACGCCTGCTTCACCACCGCCGCGGGTTGGCCCGGCATTGCACTATCATCGGGATAGGCCCTCGTATGGGGAGTGCTTCCCGCCTGCTTCACCTCCGCCGCGAGTCGGCCCGGCATTGCAGTAACTTCGGGGTTGGCCTAAATGTGGGGAGTGCTTTACACCTGCTTCACATCCGCCGCTGGTCGGCCCGGCATTGCACTATCATCGGGGTCGCCCCACGGATGAACAGTGCTTAATGCTTGCTTCACCTCCACCGCGGGTCTGCCCGGCATGGCACTATCATCGGGATAGGCCCTTGTATGGGGAGTGCTTAACGCCTGTTTCACCTCCGACGCGGGTCGGGCCGGTATTGCACTAACTCCGGGATCAGCCCACGTATGGGAAATTTTTCGCTTATGACACAAAAATTTTCTTGGACGGTAGAGGTATGCAGCTCCGCTGTAAAAGGTTTTGGATGATTACAATTTTTATGTGAAGCATACTAGCCGCACAACCACGCTCTTCCTTGCTGCGCCGCGCGCGGCCGCGTAGCGCCCATATGACGTGATAACAGATGCAAAAGCGGAGGCTCAACTCGTGCGCTCGCTTGCGGCCGCGTAGCTACATAGCCGGGTCTCAGCTCGTGCGCTCGCCTGCGGTCGCACAGATGGTACCGCGGCCTAACTCCCGCTCCTCCCGCTAGGGCACTGACGTCACAACAGCTGCAAGCCGGGCTCAACTCTTGCGCTCGCCTGCGGTCGCACAGTCGGTGCTGCGGCCTAACTCCCCTTCCTCCCGCTAACGCATGGGTTGTTTCTTCGTCTAGCCGAACCAAATATACCCAAGCAACAGCAGTTCACCAGGCTAAACAGTGGTTCAACAACTAAAATAAAGGCTAGTATGCTTCGCATCCTGGGCTTCACCTTAGCTAAGCCCCAGCCATTTTTTTACTCATCTTCGGGTGTTAGTGGCAAGGTGGATCGTGCACAACCACATCAGGAAGACACAATGCAAAGCTATCAACTAGGAAAAGCAATGCACACAGCACGGACGCATCGTCTTTCACTTTGATTTTGTCACAAACTGGACCGTCGTGCTTCCTAACAAAGTTAAAGTGTACCACTGTGAGAAGCAGCAAGTATCCGCGTTTACATGCGTGGTCACAACGAAAAAATCCACGAAATGTTTCTCTGTTGTTAGTGACGACTTGAGCCACGACTCCGCTCACTCCTGCTTGGCTCTAAAGAAAGTGAAAGAATGGGTGTATGATAACCTGGCGCCGTACTCGAAGGTGAAATATATGAGTGATTGAGCCGCCAGTCATTTCAAAAATAGATACCAGCTTTGACAGTTCGGAAAGAACGATTTCCCCAATACCGTATGGATAATCTCAGCAACTTGACACGGAAAAAAATGCGTGCGACGGAGTTGTACTCGTCAAGCATCAAGCAACGTTCAACAACTTGAGAACAAACCCTGAAAGTGCAATTCGAGCAGCCAGAGACTTTGTAACTAGTTTATCAGAAAAACTGAAAGCTGTGCATATAACACGTCTTGAAGAAAAAGAAGTTCTTGCCTTCTGTGAGTGCCCTCCGTGGCATTCAGTGTTGGCAGGCATGGCAGCTATCTAGGTCAACGGAAGCATCTCCTGAATTGTACGTGGGACGCATAACCAGGTCTGCATGGAAGAAACTATGTCTGTAAGAATGAAGGCAGTCTGCTAGACGAATCATTCGAGTAAACGATTGCAGCCGAGAAACAAATTCTGTTTTGATGGAGTGGTTCTCCCTGACCTTCACAATTTTTCCATTTCGCTAAAGATTACTTGGAATCCGTTGCTTGCTTATTGAATTTTATCCTGCTTTTGGGTAATCTAAGCTGTCTATTGAATTCTGACAGTTTTTTCGTGGAGATAAAATGCGCAAAACGTCTGTGTGCTCTCCGATGCCATAGTGCATCAAGGAACCCCACACGTACAAAACCGATTCCGAATCATTCACTACGGTGACTCTCACAGTTAATTTGTAGCGTTGAGACAAAAATGATCAGGTAGGGTATCATGCCAAAATTGAAAAGTCGCATGCAATCCCTAATGTCACAGAATCTTCAGACCTGCATGGTGCGCTGAGCCTTGAGCAGGGGCCTCATTGGAGTGGCCGTATCTACTACTGCAACAAAATTATGCAATATGCTTTTAATGATTGTTAAAGCTGCAGTGGAGGAAATCAAGAGGACGAAGTTTAAGAAATATCAGAAATGTTCTTTTTAATTGTCAGCAATTTCCACTGTTCGGTATTTTCTTGAAGTTAGCCCGGTCGTATCTCTTTATCGAAAAGTTATACAAATATAACTTTTAGCAGTTCGATAAATAAGTATGCTTAGAACATAATTCGGAATTATTACCGCTCTGCCACAAGCTCTTTTTGAGATAACGACCTGCAACATATACAAACAAAAGCGTTCCCCTGGACGAATTTGAGAATTTGAGAAATAACTCACCACAAATAAAAACATGTAGCTATTAAGCCAAGCATTCAGCTATTAAGCCATACAATTTTCAGCTACCTAACTTAATTATATTTTGTGTAATTCATAACTAACGTTGGCCAAAACAGCGGAGCCAGTAAGCACGGCATTCCACCTTTGTCATTATTGATCCCCAGTGCGTCGAAAAAATTTTTGGCAGCAAAATAAATTTCGGATCCCTCCTTTTCACTCATCACGAAACAGTCTATAAAAATTTGAAATATATTTAAAAGGCCGACCGGTCATCCTCTGCTAGATCTCAAATGGAATCCCCCCACTACATTCTCGTCTACTGAGCTTCACTGCGAAGCTATTGGAAATCCGCTTCCATGTCGATTGAAACTGACCGTGTGGCAGGTGAATTTCACACAAGCAATGCAGTTCGATTTCATTATGCTCTTGTGGTGGAGATGTTCTACAATTAAAATTTTTAAAGCTGAACATTTGCATTTCTAACGGGTGTGTGCTGCACGACAGCATAGATCCTTAATATTGTTTAAATTTTCAAATTATGAACACACATCACAATCCAAACCCGGATAGATCGCAGAGCGATATTTTCATGCTGCATGTTTCCTCTTGGTTCTTTAGACCTTTCCTCCTCTTACATGAGGGCTGGTAACTGACCTCCACCCCCCAAATGTGCAAATGCTGCAAGAAGCTCCCCAACAATCTATGGGACTAGGGTCTCCGACCCACGTCATCCCTCTCCCAAACACAACTCAACCTATCCCCATCCGCCTGAGTGACTGCTCAGGTTATAACCACCTGGGACCAACAGAACCTGGAAGCTTACATCGAGTCTGGAAGGTTGCGAACGACCTGCAAGCCTCTTTACTGATTGGTTTGATCATTGCTATAAGCCTGAGCGTTCAAAAAAGATTTCTCTCTGTCTCTCTGTCTGTCTCTCGGTATACCACTTCAAATATGAGCAATCTGTCGATTCGATCAATGGACGACTCGATTACAGCTGACTCCCCTATCAACAAGGTTGAGAGGCTCTTCTCGCTACATTTTTTGGTGTAGCACGGCACGGACGCTATACGAGGTGCCAAAGCACACTTGCTACCGGTCAGAAAGGCAGCATGGGTGCTTGCTGGATTATAATCGAAATCGTATCCCTGCTGCCAGCCTCTTCCTCTGCATAAGGTGCCGGCAGTTTCGGCTTCGCGCTGGAGGGAGAGCGTTGACATGGGCATAAGGACGCCGCCAGGGAAACAGGCGCCATACTGTATTCCCCCTTCGTTGTTGCTATCAGCCGCACGAATTATAGAAGCGCACAAAGGAAGCGCTCCCAGAAATGCACACAGGCACCGAGCAGTCGGTGCCGGTCGGTCGCACGTTCGTTCGTTCGTTCGAACGAACGAACGTTCGTCTCTTTGTTGCGCGTGCATGTGAGCGTGAGTTTGTGCGTGAGCATGTGTATACCTTAAACAGGGATATAAATGCAAATACATGTAATTTGCAAACGTCATTGCGCAATGTGAGGATTGTGGTCAGTACTTCAGAAATCTCTAATTTTGAGGCCGCGCGGTGTTATCTATGAACTAACAGCAGTAACAAACAGCACGCGGCATAAATTCCTAACTAATTTTTCGAGCTTTTTTCATTGTTAAAAAGCATGCGTCTGAGTTTTTCGAGCCTTAACGTTCGTTAAACCCTCCACTATACGTTGTTTACTTGAACTACATCTTATTCCCTGCTATGAACGTACGCACACCTACGAGTACACGTTTCCCCCTCGCACAGGAGACCATTAGTCTGCCATAACCCGGAACATTCACTCATTCAACATAAATGAACTTTCAGCAGCACTTTTAAGCAATGCGTTTTGTTCTGTTTACTTTTGGTCCATATTTATTACGACGCTTGATCAGTGCTGATGCCTGTGCGTTATCATAACTTAACAACGTGTCCTACCGGCTCTAAAATCCTCCTATAACTACAGTCTTAAAAAAGCAATAGTGACATTTAGACAGCTATAAGATCCATTTAAGACCCTTCCCCTTGCAGTCAAACAGATTGCTGGTGCCACAATAAACGCGCGTTTTTTTCTTTTTTTTTTTTTGATAATTCATGCACTGCACAACCAGGTCTGTCTCGATTCCCTTACAGAAAGAAATGCTCCGTGTGGATCCGGGCACATAGGCCCCAGAAAAAGGTCAGATAGTGCGCTCGATTTCCAGTGGTTTCAGTACAGTTTGACCCACTGTTCTACAGGGCGCAAGTATTTACTGTCTAGCTGATTTTGCATCGAGCAATAAATGGCTTTCAAAAAGTTGTTTCCCGTGTTCTTGTTGATTTTCCATCTGAAAAAAAAAATATCGCTTCCTTCGCTTCTCAATGAAACATCTCCTTTGAGTGAGTTACTGGCCGTCGTCGCTTGAAAAATGTGGTTGATGTCGAAACAATTCGATTTCTGCGAGGAAGAGTGCTCAGAGAGTCTCATAAAACTTCGGAACGTAATGTGCACTCATCACTTTACGCGATTGTTCTCCTTTCCTGAAGATAAGTTCTCGTAGCCCACGTCTGCAGAAACAATAGGGCGCGTTTCGGATTATGAAAAGAAAGAATAAAAAAATGGTTAAGAATCAGAGATGCTGTGCAGTAATATAACGTTTCCTACAATGTAGTATACACATTCCAAAAAAGCCTTACAAACTCAAATATGTTTTATCTTAATCGTGAAATTTCGTTCAAAATATTGCGCAAATGGACGGAATGGAGACGGTGAGTTCGGGTTCCACCACATATGCCAAGCGTAACCAAGAGATGCCGTCGAGAGGAAGCCTCACCTCTGTATCGACTAAGGACAGCTTCTGCTAGTACACCAGCAAGATTATTTAAGACGGGGCGTATCAATTCTCCGAACTGTATGGCAGGAGACGCGACAGGAGTCACTGAACACTTTCTGTAGTCATGCCCAAAATTCCAAGATGAAAAGGACGCACTCCTGCAAAATCTGCAACAAAACGACCTTCCGCCTACGTGCCTGCAACACCTATAGACCGCAAAAGAACTTCACGTCTCCTTATCGCATTCTTAAGAGAGACTGGCCTGATGTACATGTGGTGATTCTATAATGATTGACAGTGATTCTGTAAGAGACACTCGGGCGGAAAAGTTGCAGGTCTTGTTCGCCAGGCTATTCACACCTGTTGCTACAACTCCACCACCACCAGCACGCTGACATGTCACTGTCTTTTCGTTTCGTGGTAAAGACAGTGACAATGTGTAGTACCACACACTCTCCATTACTTAGTCGTACAGCGAAAAAAAGCTAGCTATTGGTGCTCTAAATATAAGCTGTCCGTGCTCAAACTTATTCTGACAGAAATGGTTTTGTCTGTTTTCACGGGCTGGAGTTCGTAACGGTTGTTTTGTTAAGTTCATTTGATTTCCTTTATTCGTTTGTTCTAGTTTTGTTATACAAGGAACCAAAAGGTCCCGGACAAAACATGCGTCGTTGCACGTAACTGGATCCGGGGCCCCTTACAAACCGCACATGGAGGGAAATGCGTTGTACAAATCAGGAACATATTTCAATTTCCACTCACATAGCGAGAGAGAGAAAAAAAAAACGACAAAGTGCACACAGAAAGCAGCAAACAAACTGTAAGCAGTTTAGGCATACCTTTCAGGGTTAGAAGTCGGCATCCGTGGCACCATACCGCCGTTATTGCACAAATCAGACATTCGTGGAAGCTGATGGCAAAAAAAAAAGAAAAGGAAAGGAAAACAGAATGAAATGAAAATAACATTTAATGGTATAAGGCCCCGTATCGAAACTGCACAAAGCACACTGCAAGAGCTAGCCATGTTGGACTCGTTGCATGTGTAATCTCAAGCAAGGAATCAAACGGAGGAGATGAGAACAGCTGCCGAACGCCGGGAATCGCCTACCTTGTATTTTCCTTACAGCGCGCTTAGTGTACTCTTCGTTGTGTCTTTGATCTTTTTTTGTTGTTGTTGTTGTTCTTTGCCTCCTTCTCGGAAAGCATATGATTTTAAGACATGTCTAGCAGTTTGTCAGATATCATCGATGATGCAGTGCTATGTGCCCGGGTGGTTTTATTATAATTTTTATCGACATACTTTTGAAAGAGAGGTTCGCGCCTTTAGTTGGCGCCGACTACTCCTTGCCGCATCGCGAACAAAATCAAATGATAAAAAGCGTCGAAAACCAGCAAATTCGTTCAATTAGCGAGAAGAATACGGGGTGGTGAGAGAACCGGCTCTTTATTAGTGACTATCACATGAAATGACAAACGATGAATCCAGAAGAAACATAGGGGAAGCTAATTCTTATGTGTAATTGAAATGTAGAAATACACAGACTGGTAGCTATGCAGTTAACTACGCTCGAAAAGCGTTAACACATACAAATTTATGAACACGGGTGAAGGTAGCAATGGACTGTAGTACGAGAATACGCCCCAACATGTGCAAACATCTATAAACATCCATAGTTTCATGAATAAATAAAAGTACTCACACTTGCTCGAGGACATGTACATCGTCTGCATGGCCACAAGAACATTCCGTGCTAGCGACGCGTTTTATCTTGCAAAATAATGGTCGTGTAATGCTCTACCATGCCACAGTCTGTTTAATAAAATTTAAAATTTTCTCTTATGAATTACATTTGACAGTATTGGTACACTAATAAACGGGTTATTATATAATCACTCAGAACAATTAGAGTTCTCATCAAGCCAGGTGTTTTTGCTGAAACGAGGTGTTTTTGCTGAGACAGACGATAACGTATGTCTCAGCAAGTGGACTTCAGTAGCTGTAAGAGGAAGATTGGTAATCTCTTAAAAACGGTGCACAGGATTCGCAGCTGCATCTGCTGCAGTGTTTCCTCAAATGTTGCCGTGTCTCCTGATGCCCACTGAAACGGTATAAAGTGGCTTCTTGAACTTGCTTTGGTGTGCTCTTTCAGCGTTTCACAGAATAAATGTGTGCTCATCTCTACGCTTTAGTGACGTGAAGGCTACTTTCAGAATCATTGTAGATAACCTATCTGTTGCGCAATATCTACAGATTCTATGAAGTGAAACCCAGAGAGCAAAACATTCGGCGATGGTTGAAGATGTCACTACCGACAACCGAAATACTCATTCCGTTGGGAAATCCCTTACGACGAATGCGGAAGCAGATTGATTATTCTGGCGTAATGCCTTTCTATTACACGCCAATATACTAAGGATACAAGATGTGAATTTTGATTACGGCCAGTTACTGCGCGGCTCACATGAACACACCTCTCTTAAGAATTGCTTATCGATCGATAAATATATTGTGCGGGTTGTCAGCATCCACTAATAGAGAGCATCCACGAGTTACTGTAATATATTTTCTGCATAAATGAAACCTCCGTAAGAATCTCTTATGGTCCTGAATAAGTTTGTGAATTTCATTTGGTGTCTTTCTGCGAAGGTAATTATTTAGTGCATATGTGCTTCAGCTACATAGTATTCATGGCCCGCTTTTCTGGACCTAAATGTTTATGATGACCGGCGAACAGTCGTGCGCCAACTTATCATAAGTTATGCTTCACGTCCGCATACTACCCTCCTGGAAAATTAGGATGTACTTATGGGGCACACCCCACTTCCCCTCATCGTTGTCGCTTAAGTCGTCGTTGTTAGAGTGAACAAAGAAACAACAAGAACGCGCCCACCCGGCCGTTTTAACTCGGCCCTCACGGCCGGCTGCTTAAATGAAGAGAACCCGGCTGGAGGCTGGGGCTCGGTGCTCGCAGCTGATGCCGTACCGCACCGACAGGCTTAAGTTGAAGAGAGGGCGGGCCCCGCACAATATTGGGGCGGTGCTGCATCGACTTTTTCGGTCTGGACTTTGCGAAGTCGGTCGAAACACCCCCGAGACACGTCAGACAGTACCCATGCCTGGACGCTCATCGGCCATCTCTGAGCTTGAGATTAAGTTGTCCTTACATCTGATGACAGAATCGGATTATGGTTTACATGTGGATGTTCGTTTTCGTGCCGTCCATTCGAAACATCTGGAGGAGCGGTTTCAGCAGGCTTTTCGAGCAGGCTGCCCTCGGGGGGCTTACAGCGTCGAAGGGATAAGCACATTTCGTAAGTTTAAGCTCATTGAAAGCACACGAGCTGTTTCGAATGAGGCATCCAAATGAGTTTTCCTTTAAGCTCCCCGGTAATTAGCCATCCTCCTCACCCTCCCGTCTTTTATACAAGGGATAGACTATACGCTTCACGAGAGAATGGACACAGTGCTTTGAGTAATGTGATAAAGTGTGTAGCAGATACCAATACCCGTGTACTTAGATTTAGGTGCACGTTAAAGAACCCCAGGTGGTCGAAATCTCCGGAGTCTTCCACTACGGCGTGCCTCATAATCAGAAAGTGGTTTTGGCACAGATATCATGTTTGGGTGCGCTTCCCGAGTATCGCTTAGTTTCTGACATAAATAAACCCGGTTTAATTAGTCAGGTGCTCGTGTTATTGTCCATATCTTTACATAATTCCTTTCCTGCTCCACCGCAATTGCGAAAATATCGTGGGCGAGGCGAGTAAACGACGGGCACGACTGACACCCACTTTGGTGCTGAAGCGTCGTCTCAGTGAATCAGCATTCATAGTGATTGCTCAAGCTACTAGCGCACTCCCATGGAGGCGAAGAGCCGTACCGTAAGAGACTGACAAAATAGCGAGTTTTCTTTGTAGTCAGTTTTATCAAAGCTTAAAATGTTGCTGCAAGCCGCAATCAGTTATAGTTTAATAGAAAAATGGTAGCTAGGCCACCTGAGGCTTTCTTGGAACTCGTGGGTAACATTTTCGGAAGACAGGAATTTAACCGAAAAAAAAATTGAGACTTCTGTTATTTTGCTCGCCAAGCGAGCGTTTCCAGTACTCGTTCTGGTGAACTACAGTTTGCACGGGCAACTGTGGAACGCGGTAAGAAAATATTATTCTTATGAAAGCGAGAATAATCGCCGAGATTCCCACTAGCGAGGAAGTCTCTCATTTCGTACGCAGTCCGCACCTCTTGGAGGCGAGCTGATGTGTAGAACGCAGCAATTCCCGCAAGCGCGCACGCAAATAGAGGTAAGTCGAATTGATGTGGGTGCGAAATCGAATTTCCCGTTTCGCCGATCAGTCTTTACGTGGAGAAGATTGTGCTGGAGTTTTTTTTTCTTTTCAGGATTTTCCCAGTTCGACGAACGAGTGAAATTCTTTCCATCGAAAGACTAACTCATTGACGTCTATTCTTTTTCATTTATCTACTCATAAGTATGCGTGTTTCCATGGCAAAGAATCCTTGCTTGTTTCATTCGTCTAGGATGTTTGAGCCAGGCTACAAACGCTGATTCATTTCCGCGTGTAACGTCTGCACACTCAGCCTGCGTTCTCTTTTCTTGAACATCCCGGCTGACGAACGCAGGGCACGTCTCTATCGCGAGCCTGCATCTGCATCCACATCAAGGGAGACGCACAGCACCAGTCACGCCATTTCCAATGCAATTCCCACTAGTGTGCGCGCCGAAATCAGAGAAAGCTTGGCGGCCAGTTTTAGAACGACCTGCGGGTGTGCCTCGGGCGTAATGTTCACATGCACTCATTTGCGCATCAGGGTCCGTATTTACAGAAAGCTCTTGCGCGAGATGTGTTCGTTAAAGTAAGTTCCGACCCGTCCTGATGCTGGACAGATAAGCCAAATTACTAGGGGGGGGACAGATTAGTGAGTTAGTTAGTGGCATATAACTGATAAGACCGAAAAGCTTTGGGAATTCGGCCCCAGTTGTTGGGAGGTTGCTGCGTACCACGCCATCTAGCGCCAGGATGTCGAACCGAACCAGAACTGAGCCGAATATCCGAGTTTAACAATTATTTTCCGCTGAACCAGAACCGAACCAAACCTTTCTTTTTCCGCCATATTGGAGCAGAATTCGAACTGGAACTCAATAGAATAACCATTCTCAATCGATTAAGCAAGTGGTTCAGAAAGCCCTGTGGATCCTACGAGGGGCACGACAGAGGCGAAACGTTGGAGAAAGGCTCAAAGCCTCCCGTAGTCGTCAAATGATTCCCATGGTAATACTCAGATTACTTCAAATAACCTCAACTCAGTTCGTATATTGATTACGTAGTTCATTTTCGCGCAGCCAAGGCTACTTCTTATACGATAAAATGTGGGTGCCTTGCGAGTTTAAAGGACAATGGCAATTATATTCAACTTCTTATTCTGCTTTAATGCTGTACGTGATCGGTCTGAATATAGTTGCAATCCAACTATATTCATCAGAAAAATCTATGGCGTTGAAATTCGTAACGTTCATTGCGGTCATCTGCGCATTACAACCCGAAGATCATGACCCAATAAGCCCAGATTTCTGCTAGCTTGACCGAAGCGAGCTTTGCCTCAAAACTTCAGTAGTTCTGCAGAAGCCAGCTTTCAAGGAATCAATTTCCTAACGGAAAATTTTACCTTCGGAGGCAAACACAGGCTCACTGAGTTATTTACCTGTATTAAATATGTTGGGAACCTTCAAAGTGGGCATTTCTATACATATTCTTGTTCCGCGAGACGACTTAAATGACCTAACTTGGAGTTGTTGGTCAGATACAAGCACACAATGGACGCACACACAATGTGTACATAGCTGTATGTACGAACTGTTGGTGTGCCCGACCTTCGTCTTATTTTGTCTTGCCCACTTCCCAATTATGTCGGGTGCTTAAATGGCCACTCAGCAAATTTGGGCATTGCAAACGATCGCGCTTGTAACGTATGAAACGGCTGCGTGCCACGAAAATGGTCGCGATATCGAAATTTCAAACAGATGGCCACGCGCCCTTCCTCTCGGTGAAGCCGCGCTTAAAAGGGGAAACGTGAGGTCACACGCACAAATGTCTCTACACAAGACAAACTGCGTGCGATGTCACCGACCATGACACGTGATTTCCTTTATTCATCCAATGCGGAACGCGCAATGCCGCCACTGTGAATGCGTCGCGCAGTAAAAAAGAAAGACAGTAAACTAAAAATGACCACCATTCCACTCTGTGAAGATAGTATGGCAGCAAAGCTGACGACAGTTAAAGATCTCAAACGAAAAGCCAAGTGCTTTCACTGCGATTCCCTCTTCACAAAGTGGAATGGTTGACATTGGTTTGTTCAGCATCGCGGGAACGTTTTTCGTAGGTGGTCGTTTCGCGCCGGCGCTGTTTACGTTCTCGTTGCTGTTCTGTCCGGAGCTCCTCGGTCTCATGTTGTTCTTCGGGTGTAGGAACTATACGTGCCCGCCCCATCGATAATGCAGCTGCTTTTAGCGACGATAGCTCTCCTGCTTATATACTGCGATAACATTGACGTCACGCTATTTTTCACAGCAAGTGTTTTAATTTGTTCCGCATTTTGACATCTGCTTCGCTGCACTGCACCCGCACGTGATCACGCACACACCAAACAATGATATCTATTTTGTATGTGTTTGTCAGAAATCGCTAAGTCCGTTTCTCTTGCCAGACGCCGAAAAAAAACTACAGAAGGTTGGTCATATAGAGCTTTCGCTGTAAAAAATGGAGGTAGGGCTCGTCACGTAAGATCCTCATTACGTCCCTCGGCTTCGGTATGGGAGAAGGCAGGGAAAGACATAAACACTTTTAAGCGCACAACCAGACGAGAACGGTCAAAGCAGACAAGAGGCACACGAGCGCTAACTTGCAACGATTTATTGAGAACCGCGAAGCCGTATATAAAGGCTTTTTTCGCCGAACGTCACGCAAGAGTAGCTAGCGAAATTATCCGTGACGACGCAAGTATTGTAATTCATTCGAAGCTAAAGCAATGGGCCGTTAAGAAATTCACCGAACTCGTCTGGTTGTGCGCTCAAAAGTTTTTTTGTCATGTCTTACCAACACGCCCAAACAGCCACATTATTGAGCAGGAAAAGAATATCTCTTGCGTACGCTAGTCGAGGCAAAGGCGGAGACTCTATACACAGCGACGCTCGCCTCCTGACGGCATGGCAACAGGACAGTTCAATTTACTCTATCTCTTCGAATAATGATTTGTTTCAAACAAATATTTCGGTAAAAGGCTCCCTATATACGATGCCTCACAACTTCCGATGTATAACCGAGATTTGTACCAAGGCCTGGTGAGGGGACCCTTAAACAGGGTGCGTGGCCGTGCATGCTTGCTTGCATTTAATCGAGGCAGAACACCTGCACTTTGTGAGTGTGACGTAATCCAGGATGGACGACGCTCCCACTGAAAACCATGCTTCGCTGAAACAATCCGTCTGCTAGTGTTTTTAAATGTACCAATCGATGTGCAGCGCTCGCCCAAATATTGGTTGTTAGAGGTAAAGTGTGCGAGTCGCATTCGTGACTCGTCGCTTGCGTTGTAAAGGTAGCTGGTGCTACTGGAGAATAGTACGGTCACAGAGATGTTCCCACCAGAGGGCCAAGTAGCACCCGTGTAACTTCTTTCCCATTACAATGTACAGCTATAACTGTAAAAATAAAAGCTCATTCATTCATTCATTCATTCATTCATTCATCTTCCTTTCTTTCCTTCCTTCATTGTATCTTTGCAGGAAGACTGTAGTAGCCGCTACAGCGACAGCCCCAGCAAATACAACTAGCATATGGTTCATTAACGCTGAAGGGCTTCGTCAGGCCTGGTACATTGCCGTTGGTGTGGGTAGTTACTTCATGGCGTTGATACAAGCAAAGTGGGGAGGCAGCTCCGAGATATTTGGAATCGTCTTGATTTTAATTGAAATGTCATTTTAGCTACATAAATTGTCTCAAGTGCTGAGAACGTTGGGTACCTGTACATTGCACACAGGCGAGTGCGACGTGAACATTTCACCATGCAGGTACCCGCAAATAAAGATACCCGCAGCCAGAAAAAATACACTGCATGTCATGAAACAACTGTTTACCAGACGTCAAGAAATATCCTTCGTTACTTGGAGTTTCTAGAAATGCATTCGACTTCTGCAACGCTGGTCAGATAAGACTGAGGAGCATTCGGAAAGCAGCATGATGAAATCTCACTCATCTGGCAAGGGCTTGGTATTTTAAACCAGCCGTCTGCTTAAGATCTGTGTAATCAGCACATATACTAAGTTGAAGGAAATTGATGTGGTACAACAAATTTTAAACATTGGTTTCAGAATATCCTGGTTGTTCTTCTGCAAACAGCTTTGCTTTGTGAGGATAGCAGCAGGCCGCTCGTTCAGAGGGGCTATTCTACAAGTGTCCATCTAATGGACATGTCCATTTCGTCTACTGCTGAAGGGCAGATTGGCCAGGGGTGCCTCTCTCCTTCTGACGCGTACCATGGCCCAGCCAATCAGAAGTTCAGCAGCAGATTAAGTGTACATGTATACTAGTCGGACACTTGCAGAATAACCCCCCCTCCCCCGTTGCAACACTGAATGAACTATCTCGCTCTTCGGCTTCTCCTTTCTTCTTTTATTCCTTCGTCCCCTCACCCCCTTAGATGGCAGCAAACCGGACATCCGCCTTGCTAACCTGCCTGTCTTTCCTACTTTCTCTCTCTCTCTCTGATTCTCGCTTTCCCGGCGAGACCTTGGTTAACCTCCATGCCTTTCCTTTTTGTCTTGCTATCTCTCTAATTATCACAAAGCACGACCGAGCAATCTTTAGCTTCCTATATTTCCGCGAGTTTATTGCTACTTCTAGACGCCCCCCCCCCAAAAAAAAAAGAAAGAAAAGGATCTCCTGGCCCTCACGGCCACCGTCAGTAGAGATGCTCTGCTGTGAGTTGGGTATTGTTTGTCTTTCTCCCTTATCCCTCATCGAGGAAGGCAGAAAGATACGATCTCAACAAGGATATTTTGTATCCTTATCAGGTTTGTTGCCTATAGAGCCATTTTCTTGCGGAAACAGAGTTTCTCAATGTTCCATCCTCTTGCCCAATTAATTATTCAGTAAAGAAAAACACAAAAAACAGCGTCAGTGTTTCTATTTATTTTCGTCGTTTGAACCTGCAGATCCACATAACTCCCATAGGGGCTCCTTCTGTCGCAAGAAATTGTTATGGCTTTTTTTAGCAGAGATTGCACATCTCAGAAAATACTCTTTCCGTCCAGTAATTTATGGGTAGCATATTTGAATCTCAAGCATAAACTTGCAGCTTGATTCAATAAAGAGAAAGTATAGCGGAGTAACGGTGAAGTTATGTCCGCACATTAGGAGAGGCTGTTTTAAAGGCTTTGTCAATCTAAGTGCTTTTTGTAGCTTGTAAGTTCTTCGCTTTATCAAGTGAAACGGAGTAATAATATATATGAAATGCTGTGTACCACTACCCTGTTTCCCTCCTACCCTCCCAAATATAAATATATATTGACGTTATTACGCTTCATTAAGAATGTGTTACAGATGAATTCAAATGTTTTAGTTGTCATGCTTACGGCCAGGTTTTTGATGTAAGGTTTTAGCGCTCATTTGAAAACATTGCTCTCAGTTGTTTCCTGAGAGGTGTTAAGATTTATGTAGCTCTTCTTACCTATCGTGCTTAAAAGAAAGCCAGTGTAGCACGCAAGCAAGGGCCCACAGCGGCTTTTTTATTATTTTGCGGGCTTTCTTCTAAGGCATGAAAGAACGAACTGCACAAATGGTTATGTAATGAGCCGCAAAGAAATAAAATGATGTCTTAAATGCGCTCTGCAAACCTTGCATTGGCACTGGGGCCATTGTATGAAAAATTAAGATAATGGGAAATTAAGCAGGGCTAATTACCTTACTACTAGGAACGCAAAAAATACTGGAAGCTTCTTCAAGCAGGTTGCTAGCAACATACAGTCGGTTTCATCCGTCCACATTGTTTTGCTCCTTATTTCAAAAAGCATGGTGCCAGCTGGGGACGCCTGCATACCCTCATTTGTACACAAATAAGCGAAATAAAAATGAGGAGTAAAGGCTTCTTATGAACTATTTTGTTAACCGCTTCTAACGAAGTAGTTAACGATTCACAGCTAACTAGCAACCTCTTATGAAGTAGTTAGTTCTCCGTCTCTCCTGTGCTGCTGGAGGGCTATATTCTATGATTTCGACGAACTTTGTACTGGACATAGTGTAATCAACAAAGTCGTGTCTGCACCAAATGGTACCAACCTCTCCATTCTTTTATTCCTTTAGCCACCATAAAAACCTCTCTGCTGTCCCTGTCTCCCTGTTCCTCGAGAATTCGCAACGTTCTAGCGAGCGGTTCTTCATGCATAAACAGTCACGCAGGAGCACCGACAAGGGGGAGCTTGTTCTGACGCGTCCCGCCTGTGTTTCGTGCTGATGCATGAAAATTCACCGGAGCACGCTCTCCTCCCACTGGCCGGATGCTCCAGCGACGCCGATGGACCAGTCAATGGTGCGCAAAGGGACTGTGAAGCAGGTGTCCCGCGCTCGTGGGTTGAGGCCTGCAGACCAGCCGCGTGTATTTGTCGTCCCGCGCAATTTGCGGACCGGCGCATACGCCCACACGGGCGAAGAAGGGCGCAGCGCCGTTGAGGCGCCGCGGACGCGCAGCTCAATTAGTGCGATTAGCACTACGTACACAAACGTGGCGCTGTCTCCTGTTTGCTATGGTAATTCTGTGTATACACAGATAACAAAGCAGTTAGTTTGACGCATGCGCAAAGGCTGCAGGCGAAGGATGAACACTTGCGGACGGGCTTAGTTAAGTATAAGAAACTCTTTAGATTCTGTACAATCGTTCGGTTTGTCACAGGCGGGATTGATGGACGCTTGTGCATGTGTGTGCGTGCATACCGTTAACCTTAGTTTCCTTCCTCTCGTCTTTCCCTTCCGTTTCCCCTTTTTGCAGTGTAGGGTAGCCATCCGGGCTCAGCATGGTTATCCTCCATCGCATTTCTCTAATCATTTAATCATGTCTCTTTTTATACTCTTGAATCTCTTATTTCAGATTTTCCTGTTCCCCATTTTGCTTTTATCGCCTCTTAATTTAATATCGTATTCTGGCATGTTTTGAAGCAGTACAATAACTATGTACCTCCATCGGTGTTGGCAATAAATTCATGAAAATAGAGTGGCTCTCCATCTCCTAACTAAAAGTAGGTATGTACAAAGAATGCTCGTTTAGTAATGAACGCAACTGCATCATTCTGCTCTGCCTCATCTGCTTTTATCAGTAAGATCAAATGCGTATAGTTGAACAATGCCTTCTGATACTGTGTCTTGTACAGCACTATTTCCTTTCTTGGCAAGCATTACCGCCGCGTTCAGTGTACCTCTTTCCTATTTGACAAGTCATTTCTTTGAATACTTCGTCGTGAGGTCGTGTTTCTCTGACATTCGAATTGCTTATGTTAAGCAGCAATAGCGCACCGTTCGACGTTTTCACACTAATGACCTCACATAATTTATGGGGCTTTCCGTCTCAAAAGTAACAAACTAAAGGGTAAGTTAGAGGCCGTAAGAAGGGTCCCGGTAATTATATTCAACGCATAGCGATAACGACGCGCACTCGAATGTTGACTAAACAGGATTTTACAATCCTGTCTCGTCGAAGAACCTTCAACAAGGTGGTTAGTGGTGGAGCCATCTAGCAAAATTCTAGCAGTTTTCATTAAATTGAACTGAATTATTTATTTCCATACTAATGGGGGAAAGTACGAACTAAAAAGTGAAAGTTAATTCACTTGACCGAGGTTCGGACCCCCTTTACAAAGCATACAGTATCATCTGCTTCTCTGTCTATGATCACATGGTACAAATGGGCGACAAAGCTAAGAAAATCTTTTAACATTCGTGAAAGTGGAAAGCGCATCGAGAACATCATAATTATGCTACTGAGAAGGTCCTCTGCCGACAAAATCTACCGAGCTATAGCTTTGTCGAATGGCTTGGTTTCGGGAGGTAAACTAAACTCAGGAGAGAGAGAGAGAGATAAATCATAAAGGAAAGGTAGGGAGGCTAAGCAGGCTGAGCCCGGTAGGGAAGAGGGAAAGGGGATTGAAAGAGGAGAAGGAATAAAGGAGGTCGCAGTCTCCATTGTTACGCACATAAGCGTGCACCACTGAGTCATTCACAGGAGGTCATACGGGCTGGTGCACTTCAAGAAACGCACCAGCGCCTTTGTGACCTTACATATAGCAGACGCAAGAGACCATGGTCCCAAGATCTTCTCTGTGAAGGGACGGTCGTCTAACTCCTCCAAAGCTGTACGAGGGGCACTCCTCTCGTCTTCGTATGTAAGGCAGTTACACAGGATATGTTTTATCGTTTCTTCGACTCCACATCTGCTACAATTGCGACTTTCCGTCATTCCAATTAGGAATGAGTAGGCGTTTGTGAATGAAGCGCCTACTCGCAAGCGACACAGTTGCGTTTATTCCTGTCTTCATAACCAGGTAAAAGTTGCGATGCCATATGCGGGTCCACGGCATATAGGTGCCGGTAAGTGAACTCCGGTGTGTTCTATTTTCTTACAGTAATAATATGGGCAAGACCAGTTGCCACGTTGCATCCGTTCTCGAGAATGGTATCGAGATGCTTTCACATTCATCGTGTGCCTCACGGGCAGCTTTGTTGTCACTTTCTTTGCCAGCAATGTAGTAATGCCCGGGTAACCACTGAAATACGATGTCATAGTCTCCGTTCATCGCTTGAGGGTAGTGTAATCGTGTCTCTGCTACCAAATGTTCATGTGAGCTGCGGCATAGAGCTGATAAGAGTGACTGCATGGCTGCCTTTGAATCACATAATATAGCCCAGTGATTTGGTGGTTGTTGCTGCACATGTAGCACTGCGCTATGGAGGGCAGAAAGTTCGGATCCTGTCGATGTTGTGATGTGGCTGATGTTGAACTTCTTGCAGATTGACATTGACGGAGTGACTACCGCACGTGTAGAGCTGATTAATGTCGAAGAGCCATCTGTATAAACCTGAACTCGATGGGAGTGTGAATGACGCAGTAGATGTTGAGCCGCTTGATTCAGGGTCCAAATTGGCTAGTCGAACTTGCGATTCCTAGAATGGAAAGCCGCACTTGTGGCTGCCGGGGACGCCACAAAGGACAAGATCATCTTGCTGCAGGTGGGAAATGGGACGGAGGAGAGGATGTGTACGAGGCTACAATGCCCGAAAAAGTTGCGCCTGGTCTACTTTCCGAGAGAGAAGCAAGGCGTTTGGTCTGGAGTCGGGAAAGGTAACGAAGATGATTTCAAAGGGTGTCTATGACGATATATGTTGTGATGGGATTTTCCTTGGCGATGGCAGTGGTTGCTGCTGTTGAAGCGCACCGCGGTAGACCCAGACATGTTCTAAGCGCTTTAGATTGCATGCTCTCAAGCACTGAGATTTGTCCTCGGGGTGCTTGACAATACCGGAGTGCTGTAATACAAGAAACCCATGAATAGCGCTTGGTACAGTTGAAACATAGAACGCACCGATGGTCCCCATGCTCTTCCAGCAATGGCTTTGAAACGGTGTCTGAGTGAGAGGAGTCTCTTCCTTAGGTAGTATACATGGGAGCTCCAGGAGAGGTCACGGTCGTCAATTATCCCTAAAAGTCAGTGGGTTCTCTTTTATAAGATAGGCTGGCCATAAATGGACACCGGTTATCCAGTGATCAATTTTCGCGGGAAGGCGGCTAATGCGCACTTTTCTGTTGAAATTCTGAGGCCTTGTCTCTGAAGGTAAGTACACGTCAACATTTTAGCCTTTTGTAACCTTGCGTGAACCTGCGGCTGGGTTACTCCTGACGCCAAGCTGCAGATGTCATCTGCGTAAATTGACAGACTGACTGGCTGTGGCAGGATTTCGGCCAGCCCAGTCAAAGCCAGGTTGAACAAAACCAGGCTCAAATTGTCATTTTGTGGAACTCCATGCTGGTTTAGTGGTCGGAAGTTTGACCATCCTTGGTGACTACAAAGCAGCTCCTTTCAGTCAGGTAGCTCCAGATCCATTTAAAAGTGCGGCCCCCGATTGCAGCAGCCCCGAGCGCGTCAGAATGGCTTCGTGAAAAACATTATCATAAGCGCCCCTCACATGTAAAAGTAGTGCTACAGAGAGGCGTTTGGATGATTTCTGTTGTTGAATCGAAGACACAAGATCAATGACGTTCTCGACCGACGAACGGCCACGTCGAAAACCTGTCATCGCCTCTGGATAAAAATTGTCATGTTCAAGAAGCCACTCGAGGCGCGTGAGGATAATCCTTTCCATCAACTTGCCAACACAGCTGCCTAGAGCACTAGGTTGATGTGATGTCAGTTCAAGGCGAGGTTTTTCATTCTTTAAGATTGGGACAAGACGGCTACGCTTCCACTCAGAAAGAACAACTCCGTCACTCACGAGACGTTGAGATGACGCAGCAGGATATCTCGTGCTTCCTGGTCAAGGTTGCGGATAGCAGCGTACGTGATGTTGTCAGGTCCCGGCTAAGAGGAACGACTGCAAGTGGCTAGAGCAGCCTCTAGTTATTCCACGGAGAAAGGCTTGTCCATTGCCGAAACTTGCATGAAGGAAATATCGGACAATTCAAGGTTCTTTAGTAGTGCTCAGTCACCTGCAATTGCCTCACAAAACTTTTTCCCAACATCCACTTTTTGACAAGCTTGAGGGAGAGCCAATGCCTTAAAGCGAAGGCCTTGGAGAGCTCGCCATACGCGAGAGAGAGGTTTGCGTTGGTCGAACGAGCTACACAATTATTGCCATCTTTCGTTGTCTTCCGGTGCTGTCAAGCACCTGGAAAACAAATCTCAGAGTGCTTGAGAGCATGGAATCTAAAGCGCTTAGAACATGTCTGGATCTACCGCGATGCGCTTCAACAGCAGCAACTATTGCCATCGCCAAGGAACATCCCATGCGACGACGTATTTTCTTGTGCGTGCGCCTCACATCTCTAAGGTCTAGAATCGACTTTGTGCGCCTACTCCTACTCTCAGCGCTCGGATGTATTACTCTAAGCCTTTCTAATTCAATGTCAAAGTCCGTGCGAGTGGCTGGCCATAAAAAGCAGCGCACTGCATGCAGCATACATCGCGTCCACAATCACGATCTCTATGCCACGTGCAAGGCCGCCATTGCATTCAGCGTTCACAAAGGCCTCAAATTCAGGTCAGTCAATCGCTCGAGAGATCACAGGGGACGACATACTGCTTAGACCTTTGATGGCAACGTAAGAAGGAATATGGTCACTTCCACGTGTTTCCAAGTCAGTAAACCAGTAGACGCTATACATAAGGCATCATGACACCAATATAAGATCTAGACTGCTGCTGTACGATGACGCTTTTAAGAATGTTGGGCTGCATCGTTCAAAAGGCACAGGTCATGGTCCGAAGCAAAAGATACAAGAGTCCTGCTTCTTAAATTGTTTGTTGTACTTCCCCAAATTGGGTGGTAAGCATCAAAATCTGCTGTGATTATCCAAGGACTGAAGGTCATCAACAAAAATTTTCAAGCCTTTTGCAGTCTAAACAATTTGATGGGGAAATGTAGCTTGCGATGAGTGTGAAGGAGAACCCCTCCTTCTTATGCTAAGCCACACATGCTGATTGTCGTCATGGGGAGGCATGGCCTTGGCCACGTAGTTGAGCTCCTTGCGAACATAATCGAGGATCTTGCTGCTTTCTTCTCTTTTGCGGAAACAAACTATTCGTGTCCTGATGGTCTGAGGATGTTTCTAACGTTTGATTCACAGGTGACTGGCACCGGATACAGATTCACATATACAATATGATGAAAATCGGAAATACGTGATTTCAGGCCTCTCGCATTCCACTGAAGAAGTGAGGCATTCTTGATTTGTTGAATGGATCGCTTCTGCAGAAGCGGCGAGCCATGTTTCTGATGCAGGGTTTCAAGCTCAAGAGCGAGAACATGCAGTACTTGTAAAGCCCATCGAGCAGTCGAAGTTTGCGTATTTCACAAAAGTGTGCGAATGGCAGCCATTAGCAACTTCGGCAGTATATAACCACCTGTGCATCCTGCTCAGGCAACTTGTCGGAAGCAGGAGGTACGTTTGAGGCAGGCGATGTAAGCCGCTCAAGCCCAGCGAGTGGCATGCATTTGGCTGTGCCGGCCAGGCAACGTTATAAGTAGTTTTCTGGGCTTCTTTGTCATTCATAACGTCGCGTCTGATCTCGCGCAATGACTGCTATTCTACAATTCGAGGTGATGACGCTGCTGGACTAGGTTGGCGCTGTGGAAGGTTTTTCGCGTTCTATGGCGAACGTCGGCGGTGCCGGTGGGAGCGTCGTTTTTTTTTTTTTTCACAGTAACGTCTGCTTCCCGGTGCGTAGAGCCTTCCCTTACCATCTCCTTAAGTGTACTCCCCTCCTTCTTGTTTCGGGGGCAATTTCTCGATGCGGCTTCAGGCGAACCTTTGCAGTTTCTGCACTTAAATATCGTTTCTTGGCAGGATTCTGTGGTGTGGGACAAAGGGCAGTGCGCACATACTGCCGCGTTATTACAAATGCCTGCGACGTTACCCAACCGAAGGCACTTGTGGCACTGCAGATGCTACGGAATGAACGGTTTTATGGGGGGGGGGGGGGAGGCGAATGGCCCACCTTGACATTAAACGGTACGGTGTTGCCCTTGAAGCTTCGCACAGCGTGAATTTCCAGTCCGAGATACCTGCAAGATGGTAGAATCAAGGGTGGATGCCTTGACTAGGATAGGCAAGTCTTCACTTGGTATTGCAAAATCTACGTCATGGATGACGCCTGTTGCTCTATGCTTGTCGACTGGATGTGGGAGCGCACTCTGATCCCGTTCAAATCGGTTACTATCCACAAGATATGAAAAGCGCTTGAATGCACGACATCTACGGCGAGTATATTCTTGCCAATGTTAACTCTTATATCGGTTATCTCATTTGGCACTGATCTTTCAAGGAAAGTCGAGACAGCTTGCCTATTCAGGTGGCGCAAATTGTCCGAGGGAACCACCGGCATGAAGAGTATGGCGTGGGCTCGCGGACGGCTCGTATCCTGTACTGTCGACGTACTTGAAGGCGAAGGTGCTCCGAGGCTCCTCCGCTTCGCCTTGCGGCTTCCCATGGTTTCGAAGCAGTCTTCGGGGTCTTCTGCGCTGGCCGAGTAGAGTTGCGTGCTGTCACTGTCGGCATCGTTGAGTTCACTGTTACGCATCCGCGATAACACCGCTGAACGCGAGGCCAGGCCTAGAGCAAGCCGGGCAGTGTCCAATTCCATCCCTGCCGGTGGGGGATTGATTGATGTCCCGCTGATAAACGCCGCGAAAACCGTAAATCAGCAGGAGACGAGTAAGTTTGCTCGCTTGCTTGTTCCTCACGTGTAGAGCTTACCAAATACGGGGGGATTGGCCAAAAAGCTGGCGGTTAAGATTTAAAGGTTATAGGGAAAGGGAAAGAGAAAAACTTAAATGAAGAATTAAATCGTGATGAAGTATAACGTTCATGTTAATTAAAGAAAAAACATTTACGTGGGAGATATGTAAATGAAAAATGCTTTGTAATTATATATAAACAACAAATTTCGTATTCTTTTTTGGGTTCTCTGAGAATAATTTCGAAGACACAATCAGGAATTTAATGATCTATCCAATTATTGATTTCAAGAATCAACACGGTAGCGTTCTTGTGTAAGAGAGACAGTCGCAAATGGCCACGCAGATATTCCTGTGGCTAAAGCCCAATGAAGAAACCCTGAAGGAGAGAATGTTTTGAGTAGTTAAAGAAACGCGCAATTTTCAGAATGCATATTCTAATTTATTTCTCTGACTTCTAAATCGACAGCGTGCTATCCGAAAGAGATCAATGTTTTCGGGTTCCTGGTATGTTGGACACAGAGGGGGCGGAGCCGAACCAGACCTGTATAGGTAAAAATTTAATGGTGGGATGCGGCAACGTAATTTTGTTATGGAGATTTCTAATTTACGTGTGTGACACCATTAATTGTCACATGAAGAGGACAAATGGTTAAATTCTGACATTTGTATATTCAATTTTGTAAAATCTTGGAAAAGAGAAAATTTTCTAAACCTAGCCGCAGTGACATAAGCCGAAATGGGCACAACGTACATAGCTGGTGCATCACCGGTCAACTAGAGACACACTTCGTCGTCGTCCTCTCTAAACTCAGTAAACCACTTAACTCAAGTCCACCTCGCGTGCTTATTTCACTTGAGTAGGTACATGTAAATGAGGGTAATTACCCGAATAAATTACAGATGTGAGGTGGCCAATAGAATATATAAACATCATTAAATAGCTAGTCTGTGCCCCGATTCAACCTAAACACGCCAGTTGAAAAGGTCAAAGGCTGTTTAATTAACCTAGAACGTACGTAGGCCTGAAAGTAGTGAGTATTTTCAACATGCCAGTTTAGCAAGCACGACTTTCACCGCAAACGCGCTGATCTTTGCCAGTTTCTCTACCTCTTGCACGGTAATTCGAGGGCAATAGCATCAATATTTTTTATTACTTTTAACAAGGCCAAATACAAAAAGATTCTGGTGTGATGTAATCCGCAGTGCATGACATATGTTCACAGCACTGGTCACCTCGAAGGAAAAAAACCTTCCGTTTGAGATGGCACACAAGGTACATGGCTATTTACTTAACACACGTCAGGTGCAACGGCTTATAGTAAGAAAACCCTCCCAGTTTCGGGAGCGTAAGATTGTCCAAGAAACTTGAACTCCCGACAAGGCTAGGCTACAGTGCTCGGTGACGGGAACGACGCTGATGTCTTTCGGTTCAAAGGGTCACCCGTCGTTAGAGACCCTCCGCATTCTCGCGCGATTGCCGTCCACCGACGACCGTGCGCATTTCGGGAAGCAGGTCATCTGTGTTTAACGCGACTGTCCATTTGGGAGTTCCGAGCGAAGTATTTTTTTTTTTATATTCATTACCGGCTGCGTATGCTTGCCGCGCCCTCCAAGAAATTATATAACGTCCTCGTGTCACGCTTCGTGTGAGCCCGCTCGCTCTGACTCAGAAAAGGTATTTCAGTATCGCTTGATGCACTCGGTACAGTTCCAATTATTCTTGGTTTCAAATTCGACAAAAAAAACTATGCAGTTAATAAGCGCGATCTTAGGCTCGTGTGTCTTGATCGAGGAGTGGTGCGACGGATGGGTGAGTGAGCGTCATTTGCGTCTTGAATACGAAAAGTGTATCATGCCATGATGAGTGCGCTGTCTGCGGGTCATTAGTGATCGCGAGGTTTAATCACGTAGCAACGTCCGTTACGAACCGGCCCATACTTTCATCAATCGGTCGTACTGGGCAAGATGAGATAGCACGCGAAACACGATAGCTAAGTAAAACATATATTTTTTTCTTCCTTGTTCTTTTTCGCAACCTCCGAAATCATGATGTGGGACAAGAGCTCGAGGGTTTCGAAGTCATGAACTCGCTGTCCCTCTGTAGTGAACATATCATCTTCGATTTCCTGGAAAAAGGGTACGTCCAATGCCAGATGTGTGAACGCGTACGATTAGTAGTGCATAAAGACGTAGACGGCTGCCTTTATTTTATTTTATTTTTTGCCTTTCTTTTAGTTCCACACTCCATGTCTAATCGCCTAACAACTTGCGGAGGAGAAGCCCTCCGGTCGTCCTTTGTAGATTCTTGGTTTCATTAATCATTATTACGTAAAGTGCTTTGAAAGTCGCAAAACGTACGTTACTGAATTGACTACAGTGTAGAATAGCCCCGCATACAATTACAAGTGATATCGCGAAGTTTTCAAGCAGATGCTGTTTGACGCTTTAGTAACTGGCTTACAGCGCCCCACATATTCTTCGCGTAACGCCTTTGTGTGTGTGTGTTTTCTCTCTCTTTTTGGTTCTCAAGTGAAAACGAGTAGTGATGTCTTTCTTATTATTTTTTCGTTACATTTACGAAATAGGGAACTCCACATTTCTAGATGTTCAGAATACAGTATGTCGAGAAATAGCCACACAGGCTTACACGAAATGCATTAAGTGAATGCCAACGTAAAACTTTCACTTCTTTATTTCTTTCTTCTTTCCTTCGTGTAGCAACACATGCCCGAATCGAAACCTGAATCCCGCTTTTATCAGGACGCGCGAACTTAACGTCGAGATTATGTTGATGAGGCAATCGAACGCGCATGTCCGTCAATCTCCCATCAAACGCAGATTTGAGCAGTATCACCGCTCGGCTCCTCGAAATGTTTATCTCGCGCAGTTTGGAGCGCTGCGCGCGCATGCGGTCGGGCTGCAAAGCTTCACATTCACAGACATCAACCTTCGTAAAGGCGCCACTCGCGATGATCGATTTGCGTAATGCGAAGGCTAACAAGTTGGCAGCGAAGGCGAAAATAGCCAACCCAAAGATGAAATAAATAAGAGAGAGGACGAATCGCGGGAGGAGACAGGCGCGCTAATACAAGAAGATATAAGAGGGAAAGGAACGGAAACAAGATACGACGGCTCGGTGGTTTGCTGGTGTGTTTACTCCGGGCTGCTCTCCTATTCGCCATTTTTTCCCCTTTTCTTTCTTTTATATGTATATACATTCCTCTCTCTCTTTCTCTGCCTCTCTCGGCTTCGTGCCACGCGTCTTCCCCTTGAGTCTCGCCACACGTTGCCCGAAGGCAGACGCATGATCCATGGCTGAAAGGTCAGGCGTGCATTTCTCGGCCGCTGCGTCTCCTTCAGGTTGGCAGCTGGCGAAAAGAAAGCGAGCGAAAGTAACGACGACCAAGAAGGAATAACAAAAACAAAAAAGGTGTGCGAGCACAGATGCACGAGTAAAGACTGCGACGAGCGTGAGGGACATGCTAACGCACGAGTCGCGAAGGCAGTTCTCACCTTGCGTGAAATGACGCAGCGAGGCACACATTATGCGAGTGCGTCGTGAAACAAGCAAAACAGCTTGTGAGATTTTTGGCAGACAATTGCAGCACATATCGCAAAAGAAAGCCAGTATAGCTTTCTTTTCCCGGTTATCCTGAAGGTACCCGGGAAATATATATATATATATATATATATATATATATATATATATATATATATATATATATATATATATATATTATTGTTGCTGTTGTTATTGTCTGGGCATTGAGTCATGAAGGTAGCATTAGTACATCTTAGACGAATAATTATGAAGAGACCGCTCGCTAATTGGAGAAAGGTGTTGAGGTAGGCCTAACGAACTGCCTCTGGCCTGCGAGACAGTGCACAGAAAGAATGTGTACCTGCATTTTGCCAGATTTTGCATGTAGCACTTGATGTGTTGCACTTAGGGTTCCCACCTCTATTAGGAAACTCTTAAAGTAAATATGCTTTTATACTAGCAGGTATGCGTGCCTTAAGGATACCTATAGGAGGATACTCTATAAAATGCAGGTATTAATTCGTTATTTCTTGCTTGATTAAGCAGAACATACATGCGCCGACTTACACCACTGTATTCGTCAAAACGTCGTTACCTATATAAGCCGGGTCACTGGCGCTTATATTGTCCGAAATACCCGCAATGTATAAACAAATTCTTCAAAGTTAAAATAACAGTAATCTTATTAATAACACTATACTATTTGCTCAAAATCTGTGTGGGCCCCAGCTTATGCGCTTATAGGCGGACACAAGTTTTTTAGACAAATTAGAGCCAGCACATAATTAAATATAAGGACTGCTAAATCTTCTTGCTATCGCGAATGTCATACATGTTTATATTTGAAAGGTCAAGACAATCACATTTGAAGACAATTCATTTTGTTTGATTCTCCTGGAGCGTTTCTGATTCGAGATATTAACAATTTCAAAAATTTGAAATTCAATCAGCTAATTTCGCATGGATCTTCACACAACGTCAAGTTCCCATTGTGGCATATAGCTTACTGCGTGCGGCATTTCGTTTACCAGCTGAGCGAAGCTGACAACAGGTGCGCTTTTGCTATCGGCTGGCGAAAAGAAAAAGTGACTGACTTTTTCCCTTTCCCTCGCGTTGAGGTTCTCTAACTGCTTGATGTGTCGAGATCCGTGCCCCTCAATGCAAAATTAGATCACTGAGTGTCAAATTTGATGATGAATACGTAAGAACAGCGGCATCCAAGGAAAATACAACAAATTGGGTCTTAATTGCAATTTTCTTGAAGCTTAACATATATAGATGCACCATAATCATGATAGTAGGAAGTTTTTGGCAATTACGCGTTCTATCACTGTACCTGTGCGTAAAAATCGTGTCCGCCAAAGCGAACAAAACGTCTCTGCAAGCATAGCGTTTTCATTAAAATTACCGTTACTTTAGCTTTCAGGACCCTGTACAGAGTTGTAGTACAGAATGCATTCTGCCTATCCGCCGAAGTTCAATGACGAAGGCAAGCAGGCGAAGCGACGACGAACACATAACACTATTGACGACAACGGTCGTCGTCAGCGTTACGAAACGGACGGACAGACAGAGCACACCTACCTTCGAAAACGTAACTACTTTCGCAGAAAGAAAGAAGAAAAAGAAAGAAAAGGAAAAAGCAAAGTAAGAAATAAAAAAGTAAACTGTGTTAACCTTGCACTCGGGTGAGATACCGTTCTTGACTAGAAGGCTGTAGTGCATGTGTAGGCTTTAGTTCTGTCGGTATATTAGGAGCTATCATGGCTTCTGCACGTGCATCAGAATGTGAGGGATAGAAAGCACATCAGAGAAAACGCGACAGTTTATTATTTGTCGCGACCACCTTGTGCTCAGACACGGGAGACCCTGGCACACCGAAATGAATTGTGCGAAATCTAACGGGATTGGTTATCGGGAGAGAGTGATGAGACCACAGTCGCAGTGGCAGGATATGACTGGCAAACAATAACGCGAGAGTGCACTATAGAAACCGGAAGTACCTTGATTTAACTGTCTTTTTTTTCTGCTTCAGGGTGTCTTCAGATAAATACAAAATCATGAGCTTCGGTGGCGTCTTCGCTCACTTCAGCGATTTTCTAACGTAGCTTTTGCAAAGACGAAACTGGTTGTGAAAGAGTAAATTTAGAATACCAATATTCGGAGAGCGTAAGAAAACAAAATTTTTGAAAGTTTAAGCACCTTGGAGATCTCTTGCTTTCCTTCTCTTATTTTCGGTGTTAGCTGTAACTCCGTAAGCCTCCTCCTTTAGCGCCGATATAGACGGATGCCTGTGCTGGTTCATTTAAACGCTGAAACTAGAAGCCTTTCAAGACACCCAACTACGTTCACATTCTTGCTTGTCATAGGCATTTTGTCCGTTTTTCTGGAAAGTATTGTAGAGCCCTCAATGGGTAAAAAACGATCCATGGGAGCACACTTTTTGTATTGTTTCACTTTTGAAGGGATGCGACTCAACTTGAGAAATTGATTTTTGTTCAATCCTCCTATTCGCGTACGAGGTTGCTTTCACTGCGGGGTTTCTACCAATCGTAATCCAACGTGACGCAGGTGTCGGCTTGTGAGGACTAACTCTCTTTCTTCTTTTGTTTTTTTTTTTGTTTTCTTCAGCTCAGCTGCGTGCGTACACTTCGCTGCATGTAAAGAGAGGGATCGTATAACGCGGTTTGTTTATCGGTGCACATACCGATATTCCTTAAGTTATAATCAAATACATGGTGACATTTTGTCTGCCTTCTTTGCAAATGGTGCTCAACACTTCGATAACTTAAGGAAAAAAAAGAACACTTTTGTGGAGTCTTTAACAAGGTTTTCACATCAACGTGCGAGACAGTAAATCTCCCCTAAACCATATTGATGCAGAAGAAGTATTTAATGACTGGAAGATGTAGAGAGGTCGGCCGGAAAATGGAGCATCTGGCCTGCTACTGCACGTAAGGGAAGGGGAAGAAGGGAAGAAAGAGGGTCACATTGGGGCACGATAATGGGAGAAACGAGGTGAAGGACACATTGCATAACTGGTATCACAAGCGTGCAGGCTTCTGACTGTGCTGATGCTTTTTCAAGACACATAGATAAAATCGAAGTAATAAATTACGGCTAGCGGTCTTCGCAGAGAAGCACGTTTATTTAAAAGACTCCTCAAAGATGCTTCCTTTACTGTTTGTAACCATTAGTTCACCGTAAAGATCTAAATGCACCTTATTTTCTATTTTATCTCTAATACATATTAAATAAATGACTTTTGTGTAAACTCTGCTGGTAATGTTGATTCCTAATTAAATAAAAGAAAATAACTGAGAGAAGTCATACTATAGCGAAGGCACAGCTTGTGTATTTTATAAACTCGAATGAGGTATCGTTGCGGAGCCAAATAGTTAACCCGAAGCTTAGCCTCCAATCATGAGTGACTTGAGCTTCAAGGACACTGACAATAGAGGGAACGGAAGTTAAGAGTTCCTCCTGTTTAATATTTTTTATGCGAAGCATATTACGAGAGCTCAACCCAGCTCCTCAGGCGCGGAGGTGTCGCCTTCAATACCACGTGACACCGTGACGTCACGACAGAGGAGAAACGAGGCTCCAACTCGCGCCGTCGCTCGCGGCGTCGCCCCCCGCATCGGACGCGGTGAGCGTCGAGCAACGCAGCGTTCGGCGCGACAACGATTTATTCATGAAGTGCAACGCCGCAGACACCGACACCGACGACACCGGCTTTTCTGCGACACGAGCTCGAGCTTAACGCTGTCGCGTTAAAATAAAGGCTAGTATGCTTCGCATCCTGGGAGTAACCTTAGCTAAGCCACAGCCATTTTATGCGAAGCATATTACGAGAGCTCAACCCAGCTCCTCAGGCGCGGCGGTGTCGCCTTGAATACCACGTGACACCGTGACGTCACGACAGAGGAGAAGTGGCTTTGGCTCAACTCTTGCAAGACGGGCTGGGTGGGAATCGAACCAGGGTCTCCGGAGAGTGAGACGGAGACGCTACCACTGAGCCACGAGTACGATGCTTCAAAGCAGTACAAAAGCGCCTCTAGTGAATGCGGTGTTGCCTTAGAAACGAGCTGTTTCTAAGGCTCAGGCATGCGTCGCTTGCTCAGGCGCACATTTCGTTGCCGCGCCGAACGCTGCGTTGCTCGACGCTCACCGCGTCCAATGCGGGGCGTCCAAGGCGAAGCAGAGTAACGCATGAGTTGTTTCTTCGTCTAGCCGAACCAAATATAGCCAAGCAACAGCAGTTCACCAAGCTAAACAGTGGTTCAACAACTAAAATAAAGACTAGTATGCTTCGCATCCTGGGCTTAACCTTACCTAAGCCACAGCCATTTTTTTTTCTTCAGTGCTTTGCTCTTACTGTGCAATAGCTGTCAAAGCTACATTGTTATTATTATTATTATATATTTTGGACTGCATAGTCTTTCTGCAAGTCACGTGATGCGTCAAAACGATGTTGCCGCCTGCCTTTAGAAGCCAGCCGACCGTCTTCCGGTGCAACTTCGCATGCTTTGAATGAGACCTTTCCTGGCGTTTGCAATTGGCACGGTAAGCAACACGTACCAAGAAGCACGATACATCAATAGGTTGGTGATTCCATTGTCAAAAGAGAGAGGATTTAACGTTCTCTTGTCGGGACAGCTACAGGCCCCTGCTGCCAAAGTAGTCGCTTCTGCCGCTTAGGCGGTGCGATTCTCCATACGAGCACCTCTCCAAATGACGAATGC
The DNA here is from genome assembly GCF_038994185.2 of Dermacentor albipictus. Lineage (NCBI taxonomy): Eukaryota > Metazoa > Arthropoda > Arachnida > Ixodida > Ixodidae > Dermacentor > Dermacentor albipictus. The sequence goes on from NC_091821.1 coordinate 371,701,235, forward strand.
CACACAAATGCATTGTACGGGCTCGAAGTGAATCAAGAAGCATATTCGCCACTCATTCAGACACAAAGCCGCTAAGCTGTGTTTTTGCTTTAGCTGTCTTGTTGCGAGCATTTTCCTCCTTCTTGCGTCACGGGCTTGCTGCTGAGAAAGCGGTGGGCTACTGCTGTTTTTAGCTTTTCCTGCATGCAATCAGCACGTCTGCTCCCGTTGGCCCCCAAGCTCACACCGGTTTTCAACAGCGCCTTCTTCTTTATTGAAATAAAACGAGATTCATTTACGTTGCAATGGCTGTGGCTGGTTGTTTTCACATGACACCAATAAAAGTACCATAACAAGAACCATCACATCCTCAGATGCCTAATTACCGTGTTGATAAATTAATAATGAGTAAAGGAGGTCGCTTAGTGATCCTCAATCCTCAATCCCATGTTTTTTTGTTTTTTTTAATGTCCGCGACAACGTTACTGCTGGAAAAAGCGGTAGTGCTTACCCGACGGTGGGGAAGGCAGCTCAAATGCATGCATGCCGCTGGCATGTGTGCGCGTGTGTGCGTGCCTGCATAAGTGCGTGTGCGCATATGTGCGAGTGTGCGTCATGTCTGCCTATGAGTAACCAAAAACAATAGTAACCCATGAATACAATAAATTAATCATATCAACTGACTTCATTGCTACAAACTTTGCAGCACATTTTTATAGTAGAAGGTCGAAGAGAATTGCCATAAACGTCGATTTCCCTGTTTCTACATTAGAAATGGTCAATGCAGACCGGAATTACTGGTGTCAAATCATTCATTCAATTTACCTGATTATACGCACATGGCACCACAAATCGCGACATGTCGTCCAACGACTCCTTGACATAAAAAGGTGACGTGACATGAAACTGCCATCTCATTTCTCTCTGCCTGCGAGCGTATGCCGATTGGCACTTTGCATAGCTCCCGATTGAAAGAATTGTCGCTTAAGCAACAGGGCCAGAAGGTACCGTTACTATTCTATTATTCTATTAGCGCTTGATATGGCGAAGCTCGATTTTACGCCATCCCGCTACGTAGCCGCGAGGTTGCATCGCGTAGCGAGCTTCGTACTTCCGCGTGCGTAATGGGATGTGTTTAACAAATTACCGGCAGTTATTCCAATCTACATGGCTGTATTGAAATATGAAAACATGGAACTATAGATTTCTAGGACAATTCCCTTGAGCTTTACATTACAAACGTGGAGCGTAAAGCTTGTATCTAAGACGTTATTTAATGTAACTAGCTTATTGTGTAAATTATTTGTTACGTTTTTCTTGTAATTGATGTCCGCCTGAGATTCATCTTTGGCGATGTAAATCATGTAAATTTGGTAGATTTAAAAAAAAGTGTTCCAAGTAAACAAAGAAGAAGGATAATCACCATAACCCGAATTATCGGCCGTTGAAACTTCGTTTGGAACAACATTCTGTAGCGAAGCACTTCTATTCTTGCATATGCTTACTTGAACGGTCGCTAGGGAAATATACACATCCCTCTGGTTCATTTACGGAGGAAAGAACAGAAATATGAATAGATTGTCTCTTATACAGGAAAGATGTGAACGGTAACGGTGGACGAGGCCGAGTTCACCTCAAACTCGAAGTGAGAGTTGGATGTTAGGGTTAGGCGCGGATTGTGTCGTGGCGCAATTGACAGCCCGAAAGCCAGCTGTAAAGCCAGGCTATATTTTTCCGGTGGTGCAAGTCCTCGAATCACTACACCGGTATGTTTCGACAAGACCACGTGCCTGATATACGACGTGCCGTCGATGGCTCGAAATTCGCAAAGCTACTAGCTGTTCGGTGGCCGCGTTCATTTGTTTCGTATTCGGCACACCGCATTTGCCCGACCATAAGACGCCTCACACCAGAACGGCCTCGGGGAGGAAATAAGGAGGGATTCTCCGTTTTAACACGTATCCTGTTTGTACCTATAGGACAGGAAATCACGAAATAAAAAGAAAGACGGGACCCGAGTTTGATGACGAGAAAAAATAGTAAACAATGCAGAATTTCAATTCGCGGATTTCTTGTACCGAGTATACAGCACCTCATTATTTTAAATAAAATGCCTTCGTTCGACCTTCGTTCCATTATTCGACCTGAAGAGTTATTTCCACGTCATTCTTCTCACGTCATGTTTCATTCTCATTGGTGCAGCAATGTGTCCTGTTTATCTGAACTTTCCAATGTACAGATGAACGTAGTCATGAGATTTAGACTTGAGCTGCCCCATTCATGCTGAAGGTTTTACATGCGCCATGTTCATGTCGTGGCCCTCTTGCCTTCTTCACCTGTTGTTACGATCAGCCAGCATGGGAAATTGATATTTCAGCGTCTCGTACTCTACTGCGACGAATCGCTTCGTGAAGCTAACAATGCGTCGCCTCGGACAGACCAGTGGCGACACCAAAGTGGGACATGTTCGGCGAATAGAGTGTTGATGAATGCGAAACTGCTGCCGGCTCCGACTCTGAGAGCACGGAACTCCTGAAAAAAGGCGTTCTACGCCGCATCTTCACGGCCACTGCTAACCGCCACGGCCGTTTGACAGACGCACCATCCCAGGAACCGAGTCGTACGCGCCAATTGATTCAGGCGTCACAACCCCTCTACGCGCGCCGCCCTCCCACTCCTTCTTCGGGGCGGTAACCTGGGTGCTTTGGCGGTATTTCTACGCTTGCGTTCAGTGAACAAAGGTGCCGGAGAGATTGTGCGCACCCTCGCGCTCAAGGCGGATTCTTCGGCGAATTTGGACGCTCCGTGTGGATGAAGGTGAGAAAGTAGACTGCCCTGGCCTAGGGATCAAGGGAGGACAGAGGGGAGTTAAGCGGGCTTTTTCAGCTCATCAGGGGTGCTTCAATGCAGCCATGCTAGACGGTTTTGACGCAACGTTCTCTGCTCCTGATGTAGATATCGTAAATAAACCGAGTAATCTTCGTTCTCGATGAGAAGCTGTTCCTTCCTTCAACAACATCCTCGTCCTCAGCGTTGATGAGTCGGACAAAGGCATGGGCCATCTACCCCTTTTGACATGTCCGAACCCAGCTCTTACATTGCTCGCAGTTCACAAACTAGTCAGATTAATTGGGAAGGTAAAGGCCCTCAATGGTGCTGTGGAAGTCCGACCGCTAACTTCTTCCACACCAATAACTTGTTACTCATTAGAAGAGTAATTTAAAACAAATTTTTATTGAGAGATAGCTACGCAAATATTAATACAGCATCATGAGTAAAGGGCAGTGCTTAAAGACTCCAACAAAGAAATTCACCCACGATTACGAAACTCCATAATGCTAAATTTGAGTGCAGCTCTATATGTGTTTTCATTTTGCCATATATTGGCTCGCGCAGACATTCTATTTCGTGCGGCACATTTCAAACGGAGCGAAGTGTGGTGCGACTGCCTCGCTAACCGGGAGACCGCAAGAGGCGGCACGTGGGTGATGCATGGGCATGATTCATAGCAGCCGCCGCCTCGGACAGACCTCTGTTGATGAAGCGCTCTGTTTCCGTATGTGGTATCGGTGAACTTGCTCGCCGCATACCACCGCGGTCAACAGAGGACGGTGCGCTACTCTGGCGCCACTTCGTAGTGGTCGTCGCCGCATAGCCCGTCTCGCGCGGCACCACGCTTTTCTTCTCGTGCTTTCTCCATACCCTCCTCCTCCCATCTCCTCCTCACGTTCTCCTCGCTATCACTGTCTTTCATCCTGTTTTTATCACTGGCTCCGCGTTCGCTCTTTCATCCTTCGCTGTGCTCGTTCGCTCGCTTACGCCGAAGGACGGCACGACATGCAGGAACGATCGCCTAGAAGCTGCGCTCTAATAGCTCGCGCACGTGGAAGACCTTGTAACCTCGCGAATATTTTGAAATATTGCCGTCCTTTCGTTTGAGAATGAGGGATGGCTACCTGTCTGACCGTATTTATATATTTTTATTTTTTTTTGCACTTAAGCCACAACGTCTCACTCGTGTGGTGGTTGTAGTAGAACCAAAACTCCGCACCAACTAACCATTAAGCAGCAAGCGCCATAATGAGGAAGTGGCACTCAAGGATCTCGTGCAATGAATGTATTTATAGCACGCGTCTACGAGCCGGGTGCAGACTCGTGCAACGCCTTTAGTGGCAGAGAGGATAAACAAACCTTCAAGACCCACGGGCTCAGTGCATCCCCGACGAGAGGAGGCATACGGCCAAGGGCAAATTGGTCCCATGCAGGAAGTCAAACTGCCAGAAACAAAACAAAACGTAAAGCGTAATGTGGAGAAAGCGGTCGTGGAAACGGCGTACGGAAGAAAGTTCGCGTCGGTACAAGGTACACGTATCTCGTTGATTTCACGTCAAGGAACTCTTTAGCGAGGTCATGGATGCCCTTTAGATACATGGCCGTCACAGATGCTGTTTACTTACACTGCATTCAAAAACAGAAATGCAGGCTCCGAAAAATCGCCACCTAGAAAGGTGGAAAAAGGTGGCCACCTCATGCTCGGATGAGGAGCATCATTTTGACGGCACGGTACAAAATAGTTTGTGCAACACGTTATTGTCAGACCTTTAGTTTCAACATAATACTTTTTGCATGGCGTAACCCTTGCAAAAGCACCCGTGATGCATCCTTAAGCTATTCAAAGAATACAAGAAAGCGCATTTTGATAGTTTATGCCTCGTAATGATGATTTTGGCACTGTAGCAACACTAGCGGGGTGAATCTATAAAAACACATTCTTTTTTTCTAACAAAAAGCGCCTTTTCAGCATCTCAGAATAACTATTGTACGTATTCAAATATAAAGAGTTGCGGCATCTTGCGGTGAGTCCTGAGGTTGGTGTCATTTGTATACTTGCGGTTCGTTGCCACTTCCCGTGTACTATACACACAACTGCACCCTTACAATATTAGAACTTTTCTAAGAGTTAGAGATGCAGTTGCGGTTATTCTGGTGGTCTCATATTCCCACCGCCACACCGACGCACATCTATTAGACAATACCTTTACTGACACTACTACTTATGCAGTAGTTATTCTACCAGAAACGTAGGAGGTGCTGCTTTGTAAGTGCAGAACATGTTTTTGAAAGTATGTTTTAGTTTCTCAACGGTGTTCAATAATGAAAGATAAAATACATTTATGTCTGTAAGTTGACTTACGATATACGCCTGGTTAGCTGACTTTTACAAGGCTTAATCACCATGAATGTTTTACGTCCATTGCCACTGAGTAGCCGGCGGCCACATATTATTAGGTTTGCAATATCAGGTACTGAAAAGCACTATAGCCAAAAGCAAAACCTAAAAATTGTAAAAGTGCTGAATTCAGAACAAAGAATGTGACCTTTCTACACTGCACGGCTCCAAAGCACAACACATTTCAGTTTTCAAAGATATGACAGGAATTACTCCTCCTCTTAAGATCATTTTGGAGAGCAAGTAGCGGTGGCGTGGTACGTATGTCACTAACCAATGCACTACACTTGTGAGGAGATTTTTTTCCTAAATCAGGCCATCTAAGAGCTCAAATAGGAAATAGTCAATGTATAAGAACCATCCTTCCCCTACTTGTGAGCTTTTTGTCAGTAGTATGTTGGCAAAGTATTACCTTAGTAGCTTGCTTATATGAGGAAAACGGCTTGGGAATTAATATGCATTTATTGCACTCTCAAATATAGCAACGGCACTTCCGCGACACAATAATCCAAGAACAAAACAATCGTGAAAACGCCTCTGACTGCAATATTCAGAGTTGCACTGAGTGCGCCTAACTCGTGCGTAATTATTAGCTTGTAGGTTGGCTGAAGTAGAAGTAACTCGCACATCATACGTGCGCCCCACGCGATAAGTAGTGCATGGCGCACTTTTGAAACGAAATTCACGAATGAAGAGATTGCGGGCAAAAACTTTACAGCCAAACATCCAAAAAATGTTCTTAAAGTTCAGTTATAGGGCGATACACATTTACTTCTATAGAACGCAAACTACCATTGAGCTGCTGCCAGAGTCCTTGAGTTATGTTAGATACACAAGTTCTTTTCAATATTACGTCGTTTGAGGAGGAGAATAAGTCAACAACAAAATACTTGCAGTGGGTGGTTGCTAAGGTGTCATATAAAGAGGAAGCGCGAATCTAGCCAACAGCGACGCAGTGTGAAACCAGGCAGGCACAAAAACCTGCATCAAGCTTAAACAAGACTAACAGCCAGCACTAAAGAACGAGCAGCGGAGAGGAGTGCTGGATGTTCGCTCGCTTAGTGGCATAGTAACGCAATGGCAAGAATACATGAACACTGAGAACGACGGTGCCTCCACAACACTTGAGACAAGGAAATTGATCGCTCAGCCTAAGGTGACGCCTCCGTACAAGCCATGTGAACGCATGATACGTTGAAAACAAACGAATGACGTATCATATAACAGGGCGATCACGTTATCGAAATTATTGCCGAAGGCAGAGAGAGCTGGTTAGACAGGTTAGCTAAATGATTGGCAGATTGATTGAACATGGCATCGTGGCAGACTCATCGCTTCTCTTTCCCAATTTCTCGTTTTTGTATTCTGGGGTTTTGCGTGTCAAAACCACGATTCGATTATAAGGCACGTCATAATGGGGGACTCCGGATTAATTTTTACCACCAGGGGATCTTTAATGTCACCCCAATGCACAAAACATGGACGTTTTTGATCTCCGCGTGCCTTAGGGACAATTTTTCGCTTGTATATTTATTGCTATAGATGACACAAAAATGAATTAGCGTATGCATATTACACCTCAATCCCTCCAAAAAGTTGAGGAGCTCAACATGCCAAAGCAATGACAGGTGCTAGGAAAACTAAGGAGGAAGTTCCGATTAATCTCGACCATGTAAGGTTCTTAAACCGGCAGCACTTTTCCATTCCGTTTCCATCAGAATGTACCGCAGCGGCTGGGAATAAAACCTGTGACCTCGTACGCATCAGCAAAACGCCATAACCACTATGACGCCACTGTGACTATTCAACGTCCCCACAGCAACCCATTTAAGACAGTACAGATCAGAACATGTCAACGGCACTAAATGGGCGAAAGGAAAAGTGCAAGAAGACAAGACAGGCGCTAACTACTCTTAAGACCACAGCTGCAACGCCATGAATATATAGCAGGAACGTCGGCGTCTATGGATGTATTTCGGAAGCTACAGTGGGGAATAATGTAGCGGACGAAAACGACGTTGTTTGCATTGCAAACAATTTCTTGTTTAGAATATTGTGGGTTCAGTAGTGGGAGCATATGCAGCTGTCGCAATAAATGAGCTCAGAGCCCATGGAATCGCTGAATTCTGCTAGTTTGTTTATTTGCCCTAATTGACAGGCCTTTACACTGTAGTGTCCTCTCCATCTATTTTGTAGTCAACCATCTTCTTGACTACTCTATAACTGAGAGAAGAATAAACAATTGAATTTCATGCAAATAGCAGATTGCAGTGTTTGTTAAGAAGTATTGCCGAATTTATTTGTCGTTATCTTCACTAAAGCGTATACTGCAGTGTCCAAGTGTGCTAATTTGGGCCGGCTGGTACGTATACACTTGGACGACGGAACAGCTCTTTTGAACAGTACAAGAGGAGCCGACATACATAGGCGCTTGTGCATGTGCATCAGCACTCGTGTATACCGTCTTTTGTTGTGACGCTGAAAAGCCCTCTTTCATCACGCCTGTCGTAAGCGACTTCCGGACGGTTGAGGAGCTGCTGCCTTCTCTATAAATGTGCAGCTTTAGCCACAAGAACGTGGAAGCCATTAGAGATCGTCCTTGCAGGGAAAACAGAGAACAAAGTCGCAGGTGTTTTCACCTGCGCTGCAAGTGCAACACACCGCCACACGTTCAACGTTTAACTATGTTTATGCGGGTCTTTTGACACAAGTCTCTATTACTCTCAGGCACGCTTTTTTCAACTTGCGCCACTCTGCTCTTCTTCCCGTGTCCTCGTCGTCACAAAGGTCTCAGATCGAATGCTCGTCGAGGCATGAAAAATAATTTCGTGAAAGCGGCGACGCGGGGCCCAATTACCGGCCCCAAATTTTCAGAATATGATTACCGGAGCGGGACCATCCAGCGACGTCTTCAAGGAAAGTACTGGGAAAATGAATGGAAGGCACATTGATTAAAGAAGGTAAAGGTATTCTTGCCGCGTACCTGAAAAAGAAAAAAATATATATAAAGAAACTTCCTACTTCACTGGTACGTTTTATACTGCGGAGCACTTAAACTTAGCCAGCTGTGCAGGGATAAAGGGGCGCAGAACTCAAATCAGTGTGCTGTAGATTGCGGGAAGTGACTTTTTTTTATTGCTGAGTGCTTGGAGAAAACGGAATCAGGAGTAGCCGTCTTCGACTAAATGAGCCGAAAAACTCGTGGCCGCCTGTTTAGTTACATAACAAAGCAAAATTAACATGAGTTACAATTACTTGGATGTTCTCGGTCATCTTCCTTTTGCATTTTATCCCTGGCTTGCTTTATACAACGTAATTAGGAATACTTTGCAAAAGAAAAAGAAAAGATAAGCTACCTTTGCTATAGAGAAAGCAGAAAGCAAGCAACAATGCAGTGTTGTATAAACGTTTGGTCGACGTAACAATTAAACGCAGCTCTTTGAATCCCACGTGCCTGCGTGCACTGAAGAGCGGTGCCAATCACAAGGATGTAAAACTAGCGGTCTTCAGCAGACGTCACTGCATCACAGCGGATAAGCAAAATCCAAGGCGTGAAATAAGCAGGTTTGTTTCCCGAGTGAAAATATAGAGGCAGCGAATAAATACAAGAAGACGGCAACGAAAGTATTGCGATGGGTCTCGAAAAATAATGCTCCATTTTTCTCTCGTCTACAGACAAAACACGAACGCGCGCTCACGCACCAGATTACACCCCTGCTATACAGCGACACATCCTCTCACATTTCTCTCCCTTTCCCTTATCGTCAGCTTTATGAACTCTCAACAAATGTGTTATGTTCACCTTCGTTACTCTTCTTTCTTTTTCATTACTTAGCGCCTCAAGAAGAAATATCAAAGTTCTAGGGAGGAGTTGCTCAATACTCATTTCTGGGCTTTCCTCTTCCTCCGTCATCTTGCAGATCATACGCCATCTCTTCAAGTACTACGGGTAGTGGCTACGTAGAAACAGAATTCTAAAGTGCATTCCTCAAGGATGTCTACGATGACCTGCGGCTTCCATTATGTTCGTTACACATCTAACTTCGTGGTATACGGTACATTTCCAAGTATCCTGACAGAATTCATCTACAGAGGCACAGGAAATAAATATAGAAAACGGTGCAATGACGTGTAAGTTTTACATACGGTGATTCGCACAGTGCACAGTGCTTTGAGTGTGTAAGTAATGGTTTGGCCACAAACCATAAGAGTTTGTTCGCGTTTCTTCTTATTTCTCTAGAACTAGCTGGCTTGGTATACCTGTATATCGGAATCGGAGGTTTCCGTGGTGTATGTGGTAGACTTTACAAATGATAGTTTATGAACTTAGGAAGGTCTCCAACCAAATACTAGATTTATGAAACCCAACGCTTCGGAGCGCACGCGGCTCCTTTCTCAGGGGTTAACAGTGATTGGTGTAACGTTGCAGCTTTTAAATATTCTTTATAATTAGGTGAGGGAAGTGGACAGAGATAGAGAGAGAACGGCAAGAAAAAGACAGGGAGGTTAACCAGAGATTATAGTTTCACTAGGGTTGGAAACTTTCTATGTCCTTTACCGACGGGGAACAAGGAATGATGAGGCAGAGGGGGGCGCGGGGTGGGGACTTTCTGAAGGTCAGGCGGTTCAGGCGCTGTGGGCAGTCGTTTAAACCGACCACCTTTTTCTCTTTCCTTTGCGTCATGGTGCAGAGTCCATGAACATATACTGTGGGTACGTTGCCCTTCGAGAGGTTTATGTTTTGTGGTTGGGTTCTGTATGAGCCATGAGCCAATAGTCTCCTTTTTCGGGGGTTTGCCGCTGTGTGTAGTATTCCAGTTTCATGCAAAGCCATCTTGTGGTTGGCATTTTATGAATGTTCAGCGATAGTATTGCGTACTCTAAGAAGGTCCTCACGTCGTTTCAGCGCTGCCTGAGTGTAGCGTGTAGTTTTTATTTTTATTTTTCGAATATAAGCCACTGGACAGTCGGCACATGGGATCTTGTAAACGAAATCAATTCAGTACTTGGTTAAAGAGCTTCCTCAATTCTTAATTATTTATCCCAGCAAGACATGTATTTCTTTCAAAATGTTTATCTTCTCCTCTAAATGATTCTGGGCTTCCGTTTTTGATCAAGATCTCTTTGTGAACGTGTAAACGTTGCGTGTTTTCGGCTTCCATTCTTGTACGCCTGCGTGCCACTCCTTTCTGGTTTCTCTTTCTAAAACCATTACCCTGCCTCTCCCATTTTAGATAGCAAATCAAGTACTACCATCTCATTAACTTCCACAGTTTACTATTTGTTATCCTTTTATTTCCCTCTGTTAACTTCAGCAAGAATTATGGTTGTCCCCCTTTTTTTTATATGATAAACAGGAGAGGTTGGCGCCTTTATGGCGGCACCGGCTACTCCATGTCACCTAGCAAATTAAACAAATATGCGCAAAAAGAGCGAATAGTGTCTCAAAATATGGCACTCAGAACATCAGATGTATAAACACAATACAATTCAACAGTACATGAATCACAAAGTTTCATGCATGAGTTCGGTACACACATGCATATACAAAGTGAAATATTTTGAAAGACCAAAGCACGGAGCACAAGTAATACACTGGAAAACTCAGAACCCCAGTAATTACCAGCAGCGTAAAAAAACAACTATCACAACATAAATCGATTTGGAACACAGAACAATATTTAAATCACCAATTAAGCTTATTAGGATAAACTGCAATTTAATATATCCCAAAGGTGTTTGTCTTCGAAAAAATTTTTCAAAGCAGGAAGTGCTCTTTGCTGAAGGCCCGCTATTGGCCGTGGACCAAATATATATTGAGTGTGAGATGCCTACTATCTAAAAGCAACAAATCTGCTTGCAATACCCCTCGTGGTGAATCGTATTTGGTGCACTCGAGGAGGAATTAATGCATATCTTCGTGTGGACGGCCACAAGAACACTGCGGACTAGAGGCACGTTTTATCCTGTATAAAAAGTGTCGTGTAAATGCAGTACTTCTTGTTCTCTTCGTGACTTTCTATGAACCTGCTGACAAAAAAAATAAGTCCCGTGAATCTGAGTGATATTGATAGTATTAATACAGCACCGCCCACATACTATGTAAAGATGAAAAGAGATTCCGTTGAACTTTTTTTGTCTTACGCAAGCATACTGGAAAAGTTTCCTTAGTTAAGAAAGAAGGCCCGATAGCGGTAGCGAATCTGTGGGAGCTTAAAACCCACAGCCTGACGGATGATGAGGCATGACGCGAAGTGACGTGAAATGGGTGAATGTGAAAAATCAGATTGAGTTAGAACAAGATACTGCGTCAAACAAACGAAGACGGGAAGAAAGTGGCACGAATAGTGCGCAACTTTCATTTATCAAGTCAGAATTTATTCGTGACTTCCTCAACAAGGGAAGGGGGGGGGGGACAGCATCAAGAAATTCAAATAAAAGGCATGCATACTCCAAAGACATTGTTTTAGTTGACACAGGGCTAGATAATCGTTCGTTATAACTACTCCTGTTCAATTATAGTGTATGTAGTGACGCACTTGGGCCCTGTATGGTGGATCGGACTTGAGCGGAAGTGTGTTTTAACCTACCATTCATAAGTACATAAAGGACTCTTGCATCAGCGTCTTATGGCTACAAAATGTATACGTCAGTCAGTTAGCTGCATGGACAGACGTCAAGTTGTAAGACGTCTGTGTCGAAGTTGTTATCGTTATTAGTTTCACTGTCATTTTTATTCACTCATCTATGTTATCATTATAGTTTATCTCTTAGTATTTTGCTGCATTGCAGACAGAAGTGGAGTAGCTGAGGTACTCTTTGCCTCAATCTCTTAACAGCAAGCAATGTATAACGGAACAAAACAGAATTCATTCTTTCAGGGATAAGAGGTAGGCTCCAACAAAGCAAAAAGCTACGTTAGAAAGTTAAGGTGACCGCCGGACTAGCCGCAGTGTCAAGGTCATATGGCGCTCTTCAAGTTTGAAAAATTACCCTGTTTGTGCGGGATTTGAGAGGATACTTTTTGCAAAGCTTACTTATTTTGTATTTTGTTGCGCGTCAAGAGGTTCCTAACAATTGATTCTGAGGTTAACGCAATGTGTTTTCAATAACAAATATAAATTTAAATATCCATGCGCTAAAGGCACCTTTTTCTACTATGTTCTGAAGCACAGTCCACAATTCTTAAGAGTACTCCAAAAAGCGCGCGCGCAACGACATTAGTTCATTCTCCGGAATGGCAGTCCGTTGCATGCCTCTCATCACCATTGCTGTCCGTATTTACATCCTTTTACTTTTTATTCCTTTCTTGGAAAAGGCCACGCACTGCAACTCACACTATTTCTTTTAGTCCACACCTTGCGAATGCATTGCCTCTCGCCTTTACCATCAGGTATTCTGAGAACGTATACTCTCGCCAAACCGGGCCGCGTCAAAGAAGCACTGTCGTCTGGTATCGTTTTTTTTTTCGCATCTTTTAACCATACAGAGCATCTCCTCAGCCTAAACATCGCAGAGACAATGAAATGTTTCGAGCCAAGTTTTGAATTTCAGCTATCACATTTCTAACATTTCCCTCTCTTTCACTTATATTCAACTTTATGAACTCAAAAAATGTGATATGTGCGCCTTCGTTACATTTTACTCTTCCATTACTTAGTCAACGTCTCAAGAAAAATATCGAAGTTCTAAGGAAGAGTTGCTCAAAACTCAGTTATGGGCTTTCCTCTTCCTCGGTCATCTTGTACTTCATACGTCTTCTTTTCAAGTGTTACGGGTAGTGGCTAGGTATAGCCCTCCGCATTCTGAAGTGCATTCCTCAAGAATGTCTACGATGGCTTACGCCTTCTTGCATACTCGTTGCACTTCTAACTTTGTGGTATTAGGCACTTTTCCAAGTATCTTGAGAGAATTCATTTACAGAGGCACAGAAAACAAATGCAGAAAACGATGCAGCGACACGCAAGTTTCATGCAAAGTGTTTCACACAATGCACAATGATTTGAGAGTGTAAGTAATGGTTTAGCCATAAAATGCGGGTACTTGAATTGCAACTACAAAACTTAACTTCAAATCTCCAATAGGAGTTTGTTCGCGTTTTTTCTTATTCCTCCAGACATAGCTAACTTGGTATAACTGTATTCCAAAATCGGAGGCTTCCGTGGCATAAGCATGTGGTGGGCTTTACAAATCAGTATTTATGAACTTAAACACGTCTTCCACCAAATAGTAGATGTATTAAACAGCGTGATTGGTGTAATGGTGCAGCTTTTAAATATCCTTCCTAATTGGGCGAGAGAAGTGGGCAGAGAAAGAGAGAGAGGGAGAGAAAGGCAAGCAAAAGACATGGAGCTTAATAGAGTTTAACGAGGGATCGTAACTTGTTTTCTTATCTCCTTCCCAGATGGGGAACAAGAGATGATGACGGAGGGAGGGAGGGCTTTCCGAAGGTTGGATGGTTTAAAGACACCCCGTCGGTCAGTTTCGTTTTTTTTTCGACATCTTTTAACCCCACAGAGCTTCTCCTTAGCCGACGCATCGCAGAGACAACGAAATGTTTCTAGCCAAGTTTTGAATATCAGCTAGAGACACTATTTCTTAACACACGCGTTTGGCACAACAACAACAACAACAACAAAAATAACACGAGTGTTACAGCGCTTTGCCTGTTGATAACAGTGTTATGAGTTTCATTTTAACCGGACGAGCAGGAAAAGTCCGGGTGACAACGTCGTCGGTATTGTACTGACATTGGTCATAAGTATGTTGATTGCTCGAATGCGTGTGCGTTCCAAATGGAGCGAGGGATAAGCTGTGTACTGTGGTTGTTTAGTCTGGCGAAAACATGGAAGCGCAAAGGTAAGGCAAGAGAGAACGAAGAGGAGAAACAGAGTAGAAACTGCAACGAGTGCCCACATTGTAAGTCGTTATTGTATCCTGCAATGCTTCCGCGCTATCATGCATTCAGTTCACAGATACCAACTCCCTCAGCTAGAATTCTTGTTGAGGGTAGCCAGCCGCTACTTACACTGGCTAAACTCCCTGTCTTTCCTTCCTTTTTTTTTCTCTTTCTAGAAGTCTTGTTACGTTTTCAGTGTTGGACTGATGTTAGCGAGGGAGAATAACTGCTCATAACGAGCCTTCAGACGAGAAACTACTCGGTACTCAATATCTGTTGCTACTGTTAGCTAGTAGCGCTTCCGTAAACGACCGGATGAATATGTAACACGAAGTTTACAGCTACTTGCCACAAAAGTGGGCCCTGGGTAAAGCAGAAATAGAAAATCGTTGAACAATCACAGCCCCGGTCAAAAGGAACAAATCTTACGAGCTGGCAATCTAATATGGCATTGGTTTATGTCCAAGAAAACAAAAGCGAGGGCTGGTGATTCGCTCTAAGGAAATGAAATATTTTGTCTTTCTAGCAGGCGTCTGTAGATTTGAGATATTGTTCAACGATAAAATATCTGCATTTATTTAAGAATTGTTACCATTCCCGTGGGAAAGATAGGATTTCCTGTAGCGTTGTTGATTTGGTTACCATGTTTCTCTAATGATTTGTTTTCCAAGGCTAGCTGATGATGACTGATGTATGGGACGAGCACTCAGGCACCAGCGGCGAATATGGTGTTCCCACTGTACGGTGTACCCAGCGTAGCTACCGAATGGTGAGTCTCCAGGTCTCTCTAACATCGTTCCTTGTGGTCATGATGTTTTGACGAGGAAACCAGAAAACCTTTCCTGCGTTCCTTATTTCTGATTGCTTTGTAAGACCACATGTTTGACGGCAATGTTTACCGACAACTGGGCTCTCGTACTGTGCCGCAGCAGTCCTACTTGGGGTCCTTGCAATAGAATCTTTCTAGGATGATGATAGACTGACCAGCAGCTAACGTCTTACAGAAGGATTCGGTGATGCGGCGGAAAAGCGTCGAGCCGTCACGAAGAGGAGAGACGCTCCTCAGTTCTGTCGTAAATAGATAATGCAGTTCGTAACGAGGTAATGCTGCTCGAATATAGTATTTTTGACTTGTGGATGTGTAGCCCGTGGCTCTGTAATAATGGTTACAGCAGCGAAATATTTTCTCAAGTGTGGCTCAAAAACTTGCGAGTTCACATAGAGAGCTAAATGTGTCCTTCGATGATGGTTTATTGTTTACGAACTCATCTGAATGCTCAACTTCATTCAGAGTTGTAAGATTTGCTTGCGGAGCCCGTATTGAACGGAAGCTTTGATCGTGCAGTCTAATTTCCCACCTTAATCAATGTCCGCAAACAACGCCGGCAATGTTTGCCGTCTTCTCCCAAATATTTTACCACTTTATTTCGAATATGTCGCTTTCGTTCACGACGAGTACCAATGGACTTACCTCACCAAGTTGCATAGCGCTTTACCGTTGTCATTTAGTGTAGTTTGCGTCACATTTTTTTTTTGGGGGGGGGGGGATTTAGAAAGTAATGCCACTCGCGTTTAACTCCCTGCACCTCTTTCTTCTTCGTTGAGTCCTAACAACCTGGTTTTGTCCTTGTCAAACAGCTTTAAAAAAAAAAGAAAGAGGCACGCGGATGACAAAAACCCATCCTCTCTTGAACAGTCTTCGGCCAAGTTTCCA
Source organism: Dermacentor albipictus (assembly GCF_038994185.2). NCBI lineage: Eukaryota > Metazoa > Arthropoda > Arachnida > Ixodida > Ixodidae > Dermacentor > Dermacentor albipictus. Next base: position 371,717,057 of record NC_091821.1, read on the forward strand.
AGTTTTCTCTCGCGTTTCAATTAGGTTGATGTTTACTGTGTGCCATTTTACGAGGCTGGAGGCAATGAACTGCCTGGAAAAGCGGGGAAAAAAAGGACGTTTTACTAACGTTGTTTTAGCTAAAGCTGGTTAAACCTGTTTGTTCTCACTCTATTTCTAGCAGCTCCTGACTGGAATCTCTCAACAGAGGGAATTAAAAGTAATAGCATGCGGGGTTAGGGGTGGGAAAAGTGACAGAGCATAGCGACGGACTCTTCGTGTACACAATACAAAAATGTAGACAACTGGAAGGATGCCAATTTTCTTTAAAAAGAACGTTAGTATCTTCTTTTTCTTGCTTTCGAGAGCGTCTAGTCCATTACGGACAGTGCCACGCTATGCTCGAAACAGCCTTCTCGAATCCAGCAGAGCAGCCGTTTCGGTGAAATAAGTACATGTAGAGGGCTCAGCCGAAAGCAGAGTAGTTCTGGTCGGCCCCCGAGGGAACTCCAATGTTCACTTTTCTGTTCCCGAAGTGCGCATGCCGCTGTCTGGCTCTTCCTTTTGCCTTGAAGTAAAGCTCTCTGTGTAGCTTTTGTCTGTTGCCTGTATCCGCACTCAGGAATCCATCCACGTAGCTTGTTCCGTTCCTGGGCAAGCATAAATTCCCATCCGATGTACGTGTAGCAGAGATTTTTCTATCTCGCCTCTGGTTGTTCGTGCATCTACTGCAATGTGAACAAGATGTAACGCAAGCGCAATTACAACCAGTATGCATTTTATACCGCTAAAGCATCCTAATTCAACATTCGGATATGGGACAACAAAAGTAGAGGGAGGAATTAAAGCAATAGAATATGGCACACCGGTAAATTGCGTAACCCCAAGCGCTTACCAGCGCCCCGCATTTGTTAAGGGCTCTAGATAACGCCGCACTTTTGTGCGGTTTCATTTGAATTCGGGTGGAATGCAGAGCAATCTTCAGAATCCCGTGCTTCCTCGTCATAGTGTCATTCGGATATATTTAATGTCCTTCCGCTTTATGGGATTAAAATAACCGATTTGACTCGTCAGCAAGATATTTAATAGAAATTTTTAGAAACAGTGCAGCCAAGTGTCTTTCCGTATCCAAGGGTCCTATCCCTGCTTGCCTTCTTTTGTTCTCTTCTTGCACAAGGTTTGTACGCCCAGCGATTTTCGTCCCCTAACTTTGGGTGCGCAAGATCTCAAGCTCCCTGATATTACTAGAAAATCTGCAGAATTGATGATCCATAAAAGTTCATTATTGCGATAGCAATTATATGGACACCCCAAGCATATTTTTCCCGTTGCCGTCGCCGTGATGATCCGTATATAGTTCAAGGGCGATAACACCGTCGCCGCGCATCGCATGTTGTATGCGCGAGTGAAAGAACGCGAGGGATGCCGATGAGCGCGGCTAAATCTGGTGCGCGTGAACGAAGAAAGTGGAAAGCAAACGCGCGGCTTTCCGTCGCGCGAAAGGCCATGTGGGTAAGGGTTGGCGGGTGAGGGGGGACGGCGCAAGGGGAACTGATAATCGTGGCCAATCAAGGCTCGCTCTCGCGTGCCATATATGGAGGCAAGCGGGGAGGCAGTGCAAGCGGGAGGGTGGGAGGGGGCGCCTTCGATTGCGCCAACATATATATATATATATATATATATATATATATATATATATATATATATATATATATATATATATATGGAGAGAGAGAGAGAGAGAGAAACTTCATTGAACAGAACTGCGTCAACAAGTGTGTATATTGTAGGACCACGCCCGGTCGCGCGCGCCATATGTTGAAAATGATTCGCAAACCGTTCATGGCTGTGTGCTCACCGCTCTTGCGTTGAAGCGGTAGGCAGCACAAAAGACTTCGCTCGCTGCTTCTGTCGCGTTGCTCACCAGCATTTTGACAGCGAGTGTCCGCGCTCATCGAGTGTGATTGATGTGTTCACGTTTTCTCGTGCGCGCTCACACCATATGATTGTTACTTCAGTTAGTAAGCGAATGTGTCCAAATTCATACGGCCGATAAAGCTGCTATCCTTACTTCGTATAGCTGTACGCCAATTTGCCATCGCTATCGATGCTTCGCCTTGCAGGCAAAACTGCGTCTTTTGTGCGTTCTTGAATACCAATGAACTTGAATTATCCATCGCGTTGTTCGTATTTATTTTTAAGCAATGCTGCAGTTAGGTGCAATACGGAAGCTAAGTGCCTTGCTGTAACAATTACTAGCGATCTTAAGTGCACCAAACACATAGAAAGCATATTTAGATCCATCTAGAAAAATCCTTACACGTAAGCTAAAAGGAGCAAAGCGTGCATTAAAATGCGACTGTCTCCAAATTTGCCATATAGACAACTATAGAACAGTTTATTAACAATTGTTTTAATAAATTACATTTGTGATACATTATACACCACAATATATGTACGCTTCGTTGCAGAAATGATAACACCACGTCTGCTCATTCATAGCCTTTTTATAAAATATTTATACGGTATAAAAAAAGGCACCCTGTGTAACCTGTGTATTTCCAGGGTGTACTTTTTTAGCTGCACCAAATATTCAAAAATTGCCTGTGGCTAAACGCGCAGTTCTAACCCCTGATCTAAGTTACCCGATGAGGCGACCAATAATCCTACGAGAAATAAATATCTTAAATAAATAGATAACGTGGTTGTTCTAATTACGTATTGATTAATTGTATTGCGGTACATATTTTAATCTACTAATTGCAGCTAGTGAGTATACTAAGCACATCGACTTAGAACAAGTTTTGAAGATGGCGATGCGTTTGAGATACACGCCATCGAACTTGCGGTAAAGATGAACTGTCGTTCCGTTTCTTTTCTTAAGAACACGTGGTGTTATGCATTGAAGCCCATAAATGACTGGAACACCAAATAATTTTCGTCGGACACTTTGAAGATGAATACCTCGAAACTGGTGGTCTTGATAATGTAATCTATAGTCGATGTGTCTTGCATAATCACTATCTACAATTGTTATATTGAACTATGCGCCATAAAATAATTATTATAAAGTTAATTGGCGGAATCATGCCGGAAGTTGAATCAAGTGTTTTGATTTCTCGTAAAAGTAATGGCCGCCTCATCGAGTAATTTAGATCAAGGGTTACAAATGTGCTATCTGCCACAGGCAATATAAAAAATGCTGCAGATAAAAAGGAACACCCTGTATATCTAAAAGCATATTCGCCGAGATTCTGAGCTGCCAGCCACGCCAAATCCAGAAACGCAAGCATTGAAAGCTTGGCTTTAATATAGGAAGACATGAAGGACATAGGAAAGAAAGAACAAAGCGACACATCACGAAGACTAAAGTAACACATTGACAAAAAATATTTTGTGGCAGTAGGAACATAAACTTTCGCTCCCGGTCGCACTATTAAAGGAATACCCAAAAATGGAAGAAATTATATCGGAGGCTTCGTTACTGGTGGTTCACGTTAGGTCGGGATTCACGTCTACATTCGCTGATGAGAACGGATGGGGTATTTCGAACAAACGTCGTATTTCAGTCGAAGCGCAGAAGACAGCTGAAGAGACGCGTTGATATTCGCTGTGTACAGGTACATCAGTGAATAAATGAATATCATCCGGAAATATTTCTAATAAGTGTGGTGGAGAGTTGAAATAGCGCCGATACAAGCAGCTCAGATCAGACTTTTTCCGAATGGCAGGAAGTGAGATTCACAGAAAGTCTGAGCTGCCTATGTCGGCGAATTTGCGCGTGCAGTCCGTGCAGTCCGTGCAGCACGTGCAGTCCGTGCACGTGCTCGCATTCGCTACATTGCTTTTCCTCTCTTTCTTCCTTCATTCTATTCCCCTTTTTCTTTTCCCCAGCGTAGGGTAGCCAACCGGACCCTTGACTGGTTAACATCCCAGCCATAGACAGCGAGGCTGCCTATGACTAGGACCCCGGAATTTCTTCGTGGCTTAACGTCGACAGAAAAATGTCATCATCTGCGGCTCACACCCTCAATTGCAATAGCTCATACCCCCGTAAGGCAGAGGTTACAAGCACTCGGTGAAGTGAAGCAAATAGTGCGTACATTCTTTGGAATCATGCATACAACATAGAGAGTAGGATACGTTTCAATAAAGAACACGCTAAAAACAAGCATCCGAACCACATAAATGATGATAATGCGCTCCTGCGCCTACGTGCAATGCGAAGCATGTAGCGCTGCCCGCTTACGCTGCTCAGTAAAGATTGCTCTGCTCAGTAAACAGCATACGAAACATGGAGTGACGTAACTACACTTTCGTACGTAAAAGAAGAACCCGCCTAGCAACTGATTTGTGTTGTGACAGTGCGGTGGGAAGGCCACGAATTGTGAGGACTCCATGTGCGTACGAGGCGCGACGGATTTCTCTTCTCTCTGGTCCACTCTTTGTAGGCGCACGAAGTAGCGGCTCAAGCCAAGTCGCAAGCCGACGAAACGCTTTAGGCTAACAATTAGGTAAATTACATGCGGATGTCACCACGGGAATAATTTCAACCTACCTCACAATGGTTACTCGTTTTAGTTGTTTTTTACAGCTTCGCTGTCCAACCACATTGGAAACCATTTTCTTATCTCTCTCCCTCCCCCTCTCTCATAGAGCGCGAGATAAATGGCGAAGACATGTTTGTCGCGATATTTCGAAGGAGAAACTTAACGAGTACCTCCATGACTGCCAGCAATAGTTATAAATGACGCCACCATTTTTCCCACGCGAGAAAACGGGCCGTGAAAGCGACTGCATCGGATGGCCAATCTGGCACTGTCAGGAAATCACCATATAGCAGGCGTGATTGTAGCTAGCAATTGAGCTCAAATGCTTAACGACTGCAAAGCACAAAATTCATTCATACATGCCTTATTGTTTTATTAATTTTACTCAGGCGCGCGGTTTCTAATTAGCTGCAAGACACAGCGATCACGCAGCGGGTCCTTGAAGAGTTTTCGGAGTCGACGAATACTTTCTCGAAACGACTTATTTTCGGCGCACGAGTTTGTTTTGAAGATTGGTTCCTGCCATGCTTTTCAAGGAAGGAAAACAACACAAACTCCAATGACATGCTTTTCAAAGAAGTGCCAGTAATTTGACGACGGAAAAGAAGGCCGGGGCTAAGACCGGGATAATCGAGAAATTAAATCTGGAATGCCAGATACGTGCAACATATATCCCGCTTTCATTCCACTCTGCAGACGTTAATCTTCAAAAATAAGGCGCCATCTCGGTGACTCGACGGAGATAGGCGAATGGGTTAGAAACTCATTAAAATCTTACTCGAAACAAACCATGAAAAACATTGAAAGGAAGCAAAGTTGCGAGATTTCTAGAAGTGAGGGCTAAATTAAAAGGGAGAAACAAAGAGCTCATTTTAAAGCCGAGTTTTCCCTAGACACCAGCTCTCTGGTGGACCTGATTAATTGCAGAATTTATCACCGGAAAGCTGGGAAAAGGGGAAGGTACTAAGAGGGAAGGGCAGAGATAAATGTGAATGTGAGAGCGTAATCCACCAAGGATGTGGATTCTTCCTTTTGCAGGGATACCAGTTCTGCCCCCGTTATATCCGTGGGCAGTGGAGTTTTTAATGTGGGCTTGCGATGCTGTCTTGTTGTGTCAGTTGTATAACCCAGCTTTTAGTTGCGCCAACACTCGCAGTAAATTATAACTGCAATAGCTTAGACGACCTCGCTATTCAGAAATTCAGTTCTACATCTTTTTTGAAAGCTGCTTGCTGGCAGTGGAAATTATGACTTGCAAACGTTTGTTCGTGGGTCCTTTGCATATCTAAAGAAACTCACTCTTTCATCTTTACCACCTGCGTCCCCGGGGGTTGCTGCTATTGAAGTTATACAGCTCCCTGATGATGGTTTTTTAAGAACACCTGGGCGTGGATTTCATAATGATCATGAATGGCGAATCGCTGTACCAAGGGCGACTGAGCACTACGGATATAGATGGCCTCTATGTCAAAGTTTGGTAAATGGGGCGCTTAATTTTTGTCGATGCATTTTGAGATGGCGCCTCTGGTCGGGAGGAGTGTCTAGTGCTTTGCATCGATTAATGTGGTTTGCATCGCTTAATTTTTGTCGATGCGACAAAAATTAAGCGATGCAAACCACATTAATTTTGAGATGGCGCCTCTGGTCGGGAGGAGTGTCTAGTGCTTTGCATCGATTAATGTGGTTTGCATCGCTTAATTTTTGTCGATGCGACAAAAATTAAGCGATGCAAACCACATTAATCGATGCAAAGCACTAGACACTCCTCCCGACCAGAGGCGCCATCTCAAAATTAATCCACTTCCTAAAAACATGCGCCCCGAATTACACAAGGAAAGGAGAGCCGAACGGTCCAAAGCCCTACAACAGAAATTCCACGCCTTCAAAGACGTAGTCTGTGTCGACGCAGCAGAATACATGGAACGCAACTGTATGTCCCTCGTAGTGGTGGACTCCTCAGGTCAAATACGCGTTGGTGGTTCAATCCTCACCGGAAGCACTGAAACAGCGGAAGAGGCGGCTATCGCTCTCGCAATAGCCTCCACACATTGTCATTACATTATTAGTGATTCCAGAGAAGCAGTATGCAATTTTGCGAAAGGTCGGGTCTGGGCTCCCGTAAAACACATACTAGACACAAACCAACACCGACGACCAATCCAGGTCATTTGGGCACCAGCACACTGATTTGCGGATGGTATTGCCTTGATTTGTAACTCAGGAGACCAATTGCAATGCATGCTCACTGACCTGGACAGGCAAAGTAGAAGGGTGGCTCTAAAAATGAATCTGCAGAAAACTAAAGTTATGTTTAACATTCTCGGGGAAAAGAACATCAGTTTACGATAGCTAGCAAGGCACTGGAAGTGGTAAAGGAATACATCTACTTAGGGCAGATAGTCACCGCGGATCCGAATCTTGAGTCTCAAATAATCAGAAGAATAAGAACGGGCTGGGGTGCGTTTGGCAGGTATTCTCATATCATGAAAAGCACGTTGCCCTTATCCCTCAAGAGAAAAGTGTATAACAGCTGTGTCTTACCAGTACTCACCTACAGGGCAGAAATCTGGAGGTTTAGGAAAAGGGTTCTACTTAAACTGAGGACGACACAAGTAGCTATGGAAAGAAGAATGATGGGTGTAACGTTAAGGGGATAGGAAGAGAGCAGATTGGGTGAGGGAACAAACGCGGGGGTAATGACATCTGAGTTGAAATCAAGAAAAAGAAATGTAATGAAGAGGGAAGATAACCGATGGTTATTAAGGGTTACGGGCTGGATTCCAGGAGAAGGGAAGCGTAGCAGGGGGCAGCAGAAAGTTAGGTGGGCGGATGAGATAAAGATGTTTGCAGGGACAACATGGCCACAATTAGCACATGACCGGGCTAGTTGGAGAAAGTATGGCAGAGGTCTTTGTTCTGCAGTGGGCGTAGCCTGCCTGATGATGATGACACTCCTACCTACCCGGCATCGATGCCGCCCACACCGCCGCTCGAGGACTCGCCAACCGAACACCCAGACGGCTCACGCTAGGATCAGAGAGGGATCGCATTGCCAGTTACCAGGAAATAACAGCACTACAGGTTAGCCAGAGCAGTGTACTCACCAGCACACAAATCGCTTAACAAGCGACAAGAAGTAGCTTGGAGGCGACTTCAGACGAACGCCTACAACAACCCCGAAGCCTACCACCCGGACCAATACACTAATACTTGTAACCATTGTAAGAAAAAAGCGCATCTGTTCCATATTATGTGGTCGTGCCTAGCGGAAAATCACACAAATCACGAAATAAGTAATACTGAGCAGTGGGAGGCCGTGTTGCTCAGCTCCGACCCTGACCCGCAGGCGAAGGTCATCAAGAGAGCTGAATAAGTCACCCGGGATCAGGGGCTCATAGCTGCCTAACAACAAGGTCACCCGTCAATACCTTGTTTTCAAATAAAGTCTCTACTCACTCACTCCGAGCGCCAAAGAAGCCCGCCAATACACGCAAAGTTCCTCGAGCACCCAGTTTCGCGGCAACTTTGCCTGTATTTGCGTGTATGGTTATGGGCCTAACACCTTGGCAAATGAAAAAGGACGATGCGTGTCAATTAAACGGAGTTCTTATTCAAGGTGATGTCTATCTGTGGCGCACTTGGAGCACTCAACCAGTACATGGCACGCATAGTCGAAGTCAAGGTTGCGCGAACATTCTGTCGAGGTCGCACGCTTACTTAATAATAAAATGTGCTTGGCGCAAGGCACTTCTGATGCGGAGACGATGTAAGAGGGTGTCGACTCATAGTGTAAGGTGATGGTCTAGCTGGTACTCAAGATGTGAGTCAATCGCATATAGGATTGATTCTCTTGTGATCTCTGTGAATCAGTTCAGCACACACAGTTCTCGCTTGAGGCCTCGTAAGATACTGTATTTTAATTTTCCGTAACTTAATGAGCCGATTTTGCCAACGCATTCACCATTTTGTTTTTAGATTCCGCAGTGACGTGTAGCACATGTTTTAACGATGTAGCTGGAGTAACATATTTCAGTAGAGCGTACGTTGCATGTCTATTTGTCCTCGAGTGGCATTTTCAATGCATGCAAGAGCCATCAAGGAATTACTGATCGAACACGCCATGTATATGCATTCTGGTTCGACTCTCAATACGTGAACCAGGTGCATATGTGTATATATGTATATGTGAAGAGTGCTGGATCACTAGTCGAACAAGGTGATGACCCATCTCGACGTTCCGGATCACAATTAATGGGAGTTCTCTTGCCTGTGATATTGTCAGGTAACGTGATGTTGCTTGTGGAACTTTCAGACAACTTTCAGAACTTTCAAGTCGGTCGACAGAAGCCCTAATCCATCAAAAGAGTGCATATTCTGTGTCAGTTCTTTATAGCATAAGGACGCAAACTGTAAAGGCGGGCTCTACTAAGTACAGGGCTTTCCAATGCTACGTACAGTGTAACAGAGCCATTTGAAATGACTATATTGTATAAAACGCATCGGTACCGCGGCTACCAGTAAGGTTTTGAGTGTGTAATTGATCTATAAAATTTTGTAATGCACATTGGCCCAACAGGCTGAGCACTTGCATCGTTAGAGGAGGACCAAGATTGAGATAGAGAGAAAGCTCTCTATCGAAAAAGAAGATTCATTACACAGCGTATTACCGGCTGTATGCTATTCTTTAGCGCGTGGGGTGTAGGAGAAGAAGGGCCCTGGAAGAAGATGGACAGAAGAAAAGAAAATGGGGTAAGGTGCAAGGCTTCTGATGTTATAGGCGGCAGAATAAGTGTCCAAGGCGATGAAGGTTGACAATCTTGGTAAAATCTGACAGTTAATGTAAAGTAAAATTAAATCGCAGTCCTGATAAGGCGATGTGCGTGGATCATAGTTTGCAGAGCAAACCTATTTACTCAGTATATACAAAATGAGAAGTCCAGATCTTCGTGCTGTTTAGATGATCAAGACCAGAGACCCAGCATCGTAAAGGCACCTTGGCCGAGCTTTCCCATTTTCTTGTTATATCGATGTTGCTTGTCTCTGTAAGCCAGGCTACCAAGACTCAGCTAAAGAGCTTCTCACCTGCTGAATCATCAGTGTTTATTTCGGGCAAGACGAAGCATTCACCAGGGTGTCATTAACACAATTGTTGGAGCGGCAGGTCGCGTCGACCACGTTTTCCGTATGTTCATACAGAAGTCCGAACACTGGGACATTAACACGAGCTTCACTAGACGTGAGTTTTTTGCTTAGTGGCGTCACTGCCGAGCTGTTTAAGATGGCGAGATTTCGGGCATATGCTTAATTAGTGTCATCGGGCGCACAGACGCAAGTGGTGCAGCGGGAATCGTGATTTAAAGGCACATGCGAGCAAAGAAGGCTACTTATGTGCTAAATGCAGCTGCGACCACCAAGCCGCCATATTTTATGTCCTATGCAGGGGTACCAAATCTGGAAAGAAACAAAAGGTTTGTTGTTGGCCCAAACTCTGAAACCGAACTTTCGTGTAAGGACAAAGCACTCCGCCCTGCTCAAGTCATTGCCTTATTGATTGCGAATGCGTTCAAATATTTGTACAGAAAAAACGTTAACTCACATTGACCGGAAAGAACTAGGAAGCTCACCAGCAAGCATGCGACCGGTATAGTAAGTAACATGGCAACAATTAACGTCAAACACAAAGACGGAGAGGCTCAGACAATCACATGGGCAGTGGTAATGGAAAAAAAGAGGGATGTAAGGAAGGCCGGGAAGAAGCCTGCTGTGGGCAACTACCTCAGAATAAAAAAAAAAGACGAAATCAGGAAAGAAACAATTTATGATGACTCAAAGGGAAGCTCTTTACTTTTCGGAGCGAGATAGAATGCCTTAGAACGCGCGCCTATGTAGTGAAGTACATCAACAAAGAAGAAGCATGTGCTTGCTGTGGTAAAGCTAGAGAAACGGTGGAAAATGTTTTATTAGATTGTGAAGATATCTGCCCAGCTGTCGGTGCAGGTTCTTCTGGCCTCGTTGAAGCCCTTGGGTTCAGCGATATCATGGGGGAAAGTAGACATGTCCGCAGTAAAGATTAGAAAGAGGCGTCAGACGTTCGGTAGCAGGAAAGTAGGCAGATCGCAAACAACAGAGGCGTACAATAACAAAGTCCGCAATAGTGTGTCAGAACGTTTGATGCTGGGAATTCTTCGTGTGTGTGTATTTTTTTAACTATAGGTAGTATATTAGGCAATATAATAAGAAGAGCCTTGTGACGCAATCCACCGCCTCGTTTCAAAGGGAACGCACATTGCATCCATCCATTCAATCATCCAGCTCTGACAAGTCGCTTCAAGACTACAAACATACAAAAGGTGTGGAAAATAATGCAAAGGTTCTCGACTAGGAGAGCACGCAACTTGAAAACTCCGCTCTTCCTTGATTCGCTTCACCTACTGCGGCATCCGGCGTTTGCAAAAAGCGTTCTTTCTTCACGCTCATGGAACCGACACGATAGCTTGCAAATGCTTACCACTGCGGCCACAGAATAGAAATATGCTGTCGAGAGCACTGTGGCCCCGGCGCTACGTCCTACAGAGGTCACAGGAGCACTCCGTATTTTATGTTTTGCTGTTTCGTTCTTTTCTATTTTCAGAGACAGATGCTGTCGCGTAATGGCGTGACCGAACAAACTTTTTTTTTTGGTACTCCCATCTGCGTTGCATTCAGAATCGCTGGAGCTGAAGAAAGTTTGAATGCGGTGGATTTGAAGGTACTGAAAATTCGAAAGCGACGACAGTTCTGCACTATTTTGTTCTTCATAGTGCGGCGGAGTTCCTTCAGTCTAGTTTTCTGATAGTTTCATTTGCTGTCTCCTTTGAGTTGCGTAAGTCACCGGTGGCGGGCATACTACGAGAGCCGGTCGTAGCAAGCGCAAGCGTTTCTATCCAGGAAAGTCGAGGCATGGAAGAACTCGTGCTACGAGTGTGTTATATACACGTAACCAAGTAGCTTCGCCGTGGTAAGGATCGATGCTGCGTCTTCAAAAGTGAGGTCGGAGTGCGGAGGAAATGTACCCAGTGTCATTGACAAATAACCGGCTGAATATGAAACGTCATCTCGATCTTTAGAGAGAGAGATAATTTAATTGAAAGAAGGCAGAACAAAACGTAAAAGACATGACCTGCAGTTGAAAGTTCACTCAAAAGTTAGTCTATTAGAAAAGGATAAAATATGTATGGATCAAACTTAAAAATGAATGCTGATGACATTCTTCATAACCCATGGGCATTCATGGATGGGGAAGGCATTTTTGAACTTATCCCAGTGCATTGTGGTTTAGAACAAATTAACCGCGAGCACATGCCGGCGCTTGCCGACAGACCATGATGTTATATGTTAATTGACTTGCAGGCAGGAGCAGAACCGTTACAATAGAAAGGCAACATTTGTTCAAGCTTCATTTCGATTAACATTCATTGGGAACAATGCCAACTTTTGGGCTTGAACATTTTTATCTAATCTTTTTCACCCAGTGATCCTAGTTGTCTACTAGCTCGGGCGACTAAATATGCGCTGGACGTTATCTTGCCCAGGAAACAGAGAGAGCTGGGTGTGTGCCCGAATAGATAACTTCAGCACTGCCTATGCGATATTGGTATGCGTCCATTTTTGGTCAGTTTCCCAAAATGAAGAGAGAAAAAAGAGAATGAAGAGGAAAGACAGGGAGATTAACCAGATATGAGTCTCCGGTTTGCTACCCTACACTGGGAATGGGGGATAGGGGTTAGAAAGATGACAGAGAAGAAAACGCTAAAAAATGAATGTGTCAAGGTAACAAGGGATACGTAACTTTTTAATGTGATGAGCATTCTTAGGGCACTACAGGCACTCTTTGGAGTCGGGGGGGGGGGGGGGTATGTATTTATTTATCTATGTATCCATCTATATTTGTTTGTATGTATGCTAGTTTGTATCTAGCCGTTTCTCCACCTATGTGGGTCGCTGGGTACTGCGTGGTCGAATGAGCAGCGTATCGGGCTGCTTTGCTGATGGAACAGAGTTAAAGGCCAACCATCGGGTCAACTTGAGTCACTATGTGGCAATGTGTACATACGTGCCGCTCTTCAACGAACTTCTTTCACGCCGACATGGGCCCCTGTAAATGCGGGACCGACTAGCTATCGCCGTCATGGAGCACTGGGTATGTGCAACACGATCTGTGCTGGTCTTCAATGAACCTCATTGATTCTATAGCACCCTCTTTTGGGCAGCGCCCAGAACCCGGATAGCGCGTGCCCGCATGACAAGAAAATAAAGACATCACCTGATCGTGGCACGCGAAGCCACGACTCGCAGTTCTTTTTGGGCGTCGATTCGGGTCAGCTGTCTTTCTCCTTCGCTCCTGAGGCACAAACCTACAATTGGTGACCTAGGACGAACGCAATGACTGATCCGCCCGAGCCCTCCACGAAGCAGGACTCACGTCCGCGAGACGTCTCGTCGGTGCAACTTCGCCTCCCACCCTTCTGAACCCAGAACCCGCAAGTTGGGTTTCACCAGGTCAAGGCGTGATTCTGCCTCTGCAGCATCATCTCTCAAATGACGCGCTACTACCACGTCGCCTCAGTCCTTCCTCCTGATGTTGCCAGCGAACTCTCGGACGTTCTCTGCGCCGCCACGGGCGCTACATCATATCAGCACCTCAAGACCAAAGTGCTGGAGAGATTCATGCCGTTGTAACGTAGCCGCCTCCATCAGCTCCTTACCGAGGAGGACCTGTGCGGCCGGCGTCCGTCACAACTGCTGCGCCGTATGCGACAGCACGGTGTTTGTGACAGCTTCTCAAGAAGCGCGACGTCCCCACTCACTCAGCGTTTCTTCGAGAGGTTTTCCTCCAACACCTTTCCCAGCCCATCCGCCTCGTCCTCACGGCGGCCGGCGGCGTCACCCTCGGCCGCCTGGCGCTGCTCGCCGGTCAGGTTTATGAGGCGACCTCCCCTCCCCGTCCGTCCCTGCTTTCTTACCGTCTACAGGGCCGGCAATTTCGCGAATTGAGGCCCGCATCTATGAGCTCGCCGCCTCAATCGCCGCATAATTTGTTGACGTGTACCTGATGAGGATTACCTATTATAAACGTGCATACTCTACTTTCGATCATACTAATGTAGCGTAGAAAGAGGGAGAAGGGATGAAGGAAAGCCAGGGAGAATAACCAGACTTTGTCCAGTTTGCTACCCTACACGTCGGGAAGAGGATGAAGGAGGGAAAGAAAGAGAGAGATGAGATAAGTCTTGATCGCACTTTCACATACCCTAAGTTAGAACTGTGAAGTCATTTAACTTGTATACTGTATGTACGATGTGTTTCTTACGTCATAGTGTTACTGTGAAAACGCTGCTTGACAAGTCCTGGTGCTTGTATGAAAATGTTATTTGATATGTAATCTTGAACCCTGTATGATGTAAGCTAGATTTATTCAAGAGCTAAGGAGTAGCCGGCGCCTTAAAAAAACTAGGTGCAGCCTGCCCACAGTCTTCAGTCTACAGTAATGTTCAGCCTAATATATATATATATATATATATATATATATATATATATATATATATATATATATATATATATATATATATATATATATATATATATGGCTGCGTCTATATATCTAGTTATAATCTATAATCTATGTTATATATAGACGCAGTGTGCGGGGGCATCACTTGGCATTATGGTTGCCAGCGAGGTTGCCACATCATGTTTGCATTGACAATGCGGTATGTCGCTACATTGCCTGTCTTAATCCTAACTGGATCAACCTGGACATTAATTGTGGCATTGTACCTGTCGGAATTCAGTGCTTTTCAGCTTTTCGGAAACTAACTGGTTAGGACGTGTGATGGCCGCGCACACAACTGAGTATACTAACGTATTGTGCAATATAAACAGCTATGTATAACAAAGCAAAACGACCACAAAATAGCAAATCACTTGGCACGTAGCCGAAACCGGTGACATTATTTTGTTTTCGTTTGCCTTTCCGCGCCGTTATGCCCTTGCGCCAGTAAATGGCGGCGTAGCATATCAGACGCAAATCTACTTAGCCTCCGAAACACACCCGTTGACAAGATGTAGTCAAACCACCAATATCAGCATGATTTCATAGTGTAACCTGCTACACCTCTAATTTTATACTAGTGACAGCATGCTTGCTGAAACCACGCCGCCCTGTCCCAGACAATTTGTCAATTTGGCCTAAAGGTCTCTTAAGGCTTGCGCTGGCACTGCCGACGGGAATATGAGAGCTCTGTGGTCCCAAGTACATATACGGAAGACACAGAAGCGCAGGAGAAAGGACAAAATAGGTGCAGCTTGTCTGTCGGCGTGCTGCCAAGTAGCTTGACGGATACAGGGACCCTATAACGTAAAGCTTTTCCAATCTGTTTTTATTCCAATCTCTTACCGTCAGATCTACTTAAAGGGGCGTTGAGCTACCCCTCGGACTTGGTGAAAGAAAGCATAGTCCGCTGATAGCATAAGCTGGTGTGAACATCTCAGCCAAGTTTTGCTGTCGTACGCGGCGAGTAGAGCTCGCAAGCGGAGCGTGAAGTCACCTTTCTCTCAGACACGCTCTTTTCAA